>NW_019268579.1:320178-352797 GCF_002738365.1 Cucurbita moschata
GGGGGGGGGGGGTGTCCTGTAGGGAGAAATAGATTTTGGGGGTATTCTTTTATCTTATCAATGAAAAATGCCACCTTTTTCATAATACATAAATCGGCCCCCAGGTTTAATCTGTAGGGTTGATCGAAATACCTATCTTGTTTGTTTTTTTCTTCTTCTTTTTTTTTTTGGGTTAGAATGATGGTCTCCGCTCTAAGGCTGTGATTTATATGCCTCATCTAGTTTTCTTTTTGCAGAATTCAGTTCTTGCATTGGATTCTTCTGCTCTTGATATTGATCAGGTTGAGAATCTCATCAAGTTCTGTCCTACTAGGGAAGAAATGGAAACGTTGAAGGTACGACGTCCTGGCATCCTCTTTCATTGTACATATTGGTACATTTTTTCATTTCAGAACTTTGGGTACTCTATCACATATTGTACAGCGGGGTTGAAGTTCAATGTTGAATTTAGTGAACCTTAGCTGTTTTGATATTTGTACGTAACAAGTTTTTTTGATGAGTTATTCTAAGAACAATCCATCAAATGTGTGAAGGTTACTTCTTTCAAAGAAGTTTCCTTTCCCCTGTTAGGTCTTGCAGTTACAACTAGTTACGAGTTTATTCATGTATGTGAAGTTTCGGATAGGATTCGCAATATCAATTAAAATGGCTTACTTGTCAATAGTGGGATATGGTTTATAATTTTAATTAAGAAGAGCTTTTCATTTAGCTGTTAGGGCAAAGGAGCAACTATTTTGTTTTTATCTTTTATTTCCCGGGAACCTTAGGCTTATTATTAGGAAGGTTTTGCCTGGTATATGTTTAGGAAATGCTTTTCTTATTTAATGCAAGTAATGTATTGCATATATGATGCAGTGTATCTACGATTTTTATTTTTCAAAGAGCATGATTTTCTTTCCATATTTTTCATCATGTACTAATAGTAGGGGTTAGAATCATTTTGTCATTGTCTTATGTATCTAGATAGCTTACATGCAATTCTGCTTGTCTTTCAAGAGAACTGTTTGATTTTACAACATTTGGTGTCCAAAAGCTCGTTGGATTTTTTACATCTTTAAGTAGAATGTAGATAGCCACCGTAACTTAAATTCACAAGATCAAAGCATTTGGGTTTACCAACTGTTAATTTGATCATTATGCAAAATAAATAAATAAAATTCTTGCGTCATGTCTGATGGACAATATTGGTTGCAAGTAAAGAGGTGTGGTAAATTCAGTTTTGGTATTGTGGTTTCTGATCTGTATTAAGTAAATATGTCGTAGTATGCTGAGTTCCAGTTTGGTCTAATAGATATTAAAAGCCATGTGCACTTTTAATTTGTTTAATTTTTCCTGCCAAACATGGGCATATTACAGAATTATACAGGTGACAAAGCAATGCTTGGAAAGTGTGAGCAGGTACTTTAATTGCTTCTATCTCCTTAGCATGCATAAGGCCCAATGAAATTTCTGAAACACATGCTATTTCATTCTTTTCAGTTTTTTCTTGAGTTAATGAAGGTCCCACGAATAGAGCCCAAGTTACGAGTATTTGCTTTCAAAATTACCTTTTCAAGCCAGGTATGATTATCAAATTGTTTCACACAAGCTTGTATACTATTTGCCTGTAGTAAACAGTTTTAGCTCTTATTTTGGTCAGGTGAAGGACTTGAGATATAATTTGAATACAATAAATGATGCTACAAGAGAGGTACCCTTTTACTTATTGATGGTTTCTAAGCAATCGTATTAATTATATCCGAGTCCATATTAATTTTGCAATTTAAGACAACAGGTCAAAGGATCTGAAAAATTGCGACAAGTAATGCAAACAATTCTTACATTGGGGAATGCGTTAAACCAGGGTACTGCTCGAGGTAGACATCTCACCCGTTGCCATTTTAGTCTATATAGTTTTGTTAAAATGATTAAAGATGTAATAGACGAGCTTGAGGACTAACACAAGATTTATCTGCCCTTAAAGATTCTTTATTCTTTTATTTCTTTTCAACTGGTCATCATATATATTGATCTGTTTAGTCCAAGCTTTACAGCGTGTATCCAATTTGCTAAGTGAAGAGGAATCAGGCTTTAGGGCTTTGCTTGCTGGTCTAATGCATTTGCTTTTAAGAAATTATCTTTGTGTTTACTTTGCAGGCTCTGCTATAGGTTTTAAGTTGGACAGCCTTCTTAAATTGTCTGACACTCGGGCAAGAAACAACAAAATGACTTTGATGCATTATTTATGTAAGGTATGAATCTAGATAGATTTTTTCTGTGCTTCCACTATGATATAATGATAATGTTTATTTATTTTACCAAAATTCTAATCTGTAACAAATGATTTCAGATGAGTATCTTTTTACTTATTTGGTAGATAACAGGGTCATGTTTGCAATTGTATAGCGTGTCCACATCTCTAAAAAATCGTTGTTACAGGTCTTCTATTTGTTGGGAGGGGCACTCTTCAAATTTCTTTCCTTCTTTTGGGGTATTTTAGTTTTGAAGTCAATATTAAAATTTGAAGGTTAAGAACTTTGCACATCTGGCAAATAGTTCATTCCTCTGAGATTTGCAGCAACGAATCATGTGATAACATAATTTACCCATATAACTCTATTTATTTCTTCAATTACATCAACCTCATTTGTGCTACAAGTATTATTTTTCCACCACATGGATATATGATGTGATGCTTTTAGTACCTCTGAGATATGTTAGGATCGGCTTTGACCCCTTCCAATTCTTTGTTCAAGTTCAACCTCTTAATGCATTTTTGGTGTTTTTCAATTCCCCTGTTTGTATTTGGATCAGTTTGCTTACTCACCCCCTCCCCCCCAAAAAAAAAAAAAAAAAAGCTTCTTGCAGAGAAAATGCCAGAGTTACTTGATTTTGACAAGAACCTTGTTCATTTAGAAGCTGCCTCTAAGGTATGTTATTGTGCTGTAATTTTCTAGCCCTGGAAATATGAAGAATCTATGGATAAGATTTCCATTCGGTTGTTCCTCTTATCAAATGTAATTGAATTTTGTAAAACTAGATTCAATTGAAAGCATTGGCTGAAGAAATGCAAGCTGTGAGTAAAGGTCTTGAAAAGGTGGAGCAAGAGCTAACTGCTTCTGAAAATGACGGTGCTATCTCTATTGGTTTCCAGAAGGTGTGTGAAATTTAACATTCATCTGGTTCCTGCTAGGAATCTGGTTACTTTCTGTCAACACATATCTTCATGAGTCTAATAAACTTGAAATCATTCATCTGCAGACGTTTATATCGATCTTGAGATCGTAAGCCTTTTAAGAACCTTGTCCTCCAACTATTTTTCCATCAAGACCTATCTTCTCATTAGACAGTAGTTAAATCTGCCTTAGATCCTGAACATTGACATAAATTATAATTTCTTCTGTATCAGCGTGTATATCTTTTTATCCTGAACTTAGTGGTGGTTGTAGGAATTAGGGACTACTAGGTATTTTCCTCAATTTAACATTCTTTTCATATTAGTTTAATGATCTTTCTTTCGTTATAAATAGCTTGTGTTTTTGACAAGTTACCCCTTTCAGGTTCTGAAGAATTTTCTTGATACTGCTGAAGCTGAAGTAAGGACACTCATCTCCTTATATTCTGTAGTGGTGAGCCATTTTCAATAAAATTTTCACTCCAGAAAGTGTTCTGCTTCCCTCCTCTAAAGGCTATCTTTTGTTATGCAGGGGAGAAACGCTGATTCATTATCCCAGTACTTTGGCGAGGATCCAGCTCGGTGCCCCTTTGAGCAAGGTCTTGTGAATTTTTTATTTCAGATGCACAATCTTTAAGCAAGGGGTAAAATGAGAAAAAGATTTCACATGGAAATTCCAAGTTGATGTGTGAGATAAAAATGAACTTCACGTGGAAATTCAAGAGATTCATACTAGAAACCTAGCCTGGTAGGGGTAAAATCTGTTCAATTCATCTTGATTTGAAGCAAATCATCCCCTATTCTACTACATCAATTGGAATAGAAGTGCAAACTAGCCAAAAGTAATTGTGACTTAAAATCATCAATTACATCACTTGACCAAGATTCACAGTATCCAACCAAAACAAGCCTCATAAGTACTATCATACAACCCTTAACCACAAGAGAACAACCCAAGTTTTTTGTGTAATCAGCAATAATTTAAGACACAGCTTGAGTTTGTTTATGTATGTGCCTAAGTGGTGGGGCAGGTCATTAACTACAAGGCCTACATACATGTACGTGATAATAAGATATAATTAATGGTGGGGGGGAATGGCCTAACCGTAAAAGTTGTAATAGTAGTTAATGAGTTCTTAAACTTTTCTTTAATGTCCTTGAAAATTTCCTACTATTTGAAAATAGAACGTCTCTACTGGATTGAAAGATGAGTGTTCAACCAGGCTGTTATCTTGATTCCTGTTAAAGTAGTTACATAGGTGCCCAAATGGCCATCCTGGAGTGGCCTGCCAACGATTAGTAATCAACGTGGTATGTTTGAACATGTATTGGACGCAAGCGAAAAATAGTCGTAAAAATGTTTGATGTGAGGACAGTGAATTTAAGTTGCCAATTGCCTTTCTTATGTGCAAAATCAGTCCAAGGTAAGAGGAGGAGGATATTGAGATGGATGGAGAATAAGTTCCTGTTCTCAATAATTATTATTGGCGACTTGAATTGTGGCCTTTTGAACGTGAGAAAGCAGCTCCCTTAATAGTTCCTGGATTAAGATTGTCTTAATGTTTCCTACATTTTGGAAAATTTGTGTTGAACATATGCTAATGAATTTGTTGGCCTTTTCTTTGCAGTGACTCAAATTTTGATAGTTTTTGTTAAGATGTTCAAGAAGTCACGCGAAGAAAATGTAAGGCAGGCTGATGCTGAGAAGAAAAAAATAGAGAAGGAAGCCATGAAAGAAAGAAGTTTTGTAAAAGCAAAGTGAGACCATCTTATGTTTTTGGTAGAAGGTAGTGCCAGATCAGCCTCATTGGTTAATTAAGTCGAACGCCTGACGATGTGCAAATGTAAATATCAGATGTGTGAATCTCTGACTTCCATCGAAGGTAAGCTTAATGTCCCGAAAAAAATGGCACGACACGAACTTAGATTCTATCTGTTTTATGATCTTTACAGCTGAACATATGACGATTTTGTTTGTTTCCAGGTTGGCTCTTCGCCTTCCTGCATTACCATTTCTTTCATTGATATTGTTTTGTAAATATACCGTGATCCGACTCGGGGAGTGGTTGCAGTTTGCCAATCCGAACTCGACACTGTCATTACGGTAACAGAACTCCTCAAAGAAAAACATGTAGATCTTTGTACAGGTAAATATCATGGATAAATTCCTCTCGCTTTCGATATTATTGGATTACAGGTTGGTAGTTCAGTTTGACCCATGGTGCGTTTTGCTGCACATTCATTGTAAAGAAATTGGTGCAAAGTTTTCTTGTCAAGGACAACACTTCCATCTTAAACATCAACAATTCAGTATGAAGACACAATATTCCACAGAAGTGCGTGTCAATGACTCCCCTCAAGGTAACAGAAAGAGAGAAAAACAACCTTTTTGACCTTTAGAAAAAAAAAGCAACCATTGTGACCTTGAGAGAGAGAAAAAATAATACTATGATAACATACATAAATAAACTCCCTTTTGTCAACTTGAATTTATTAGATGGTCTCATTCAAGGCTTTGTCTGGCTGTCTTTCAAATTCAAATATGTAATAGATTTCATGTTTTTTTCTTCTCCCTTGAGATAATCTTAAAATGTTGGTAAAATGAACAAATATGCATTTTCAAGCCAATGCCGCCTGTTAAAACAGCTTTTGAATCTAACTATTTATAGTAGTATATTAATTCCTCCACAGAATTAATATACTTTGCGTAAGCATATGTATCAACAAACTATAGTGGAAAGATGAAAACACTACATTAAATGCAATGTAACCATACGAAATACAAAAATGATGCCCCAACAATTATTGCAAATTATTTGCCAAAGTGACCAAGGTGCTAGTGCTTGAAATATTTGAAGAGAAATCAAAATTTTAGTTCAGAGTTTTGAAATCTCACCTTGGTCGGAGAGGAGAACGAAACATTCATTTGTGGAAATCTCTCCTCTTAATAAACACGTTTTAAAACCTTGAGGGAAAGCCCGGAAAGAAAAGTCCAAAAAAGACAATTTCTCTTTTAAAACCTTGAGGGAAAACCTGGAAAGAAAAGCCTAAAAAAAGACAATATCTATTAGCGGTGGGCTTGGACTATTACATAAGAATATACGATGATAAATATGATTGGTTCGCGACACAGGGCCAACCTTCTTCCAAATTCACCAATTTCTTTTCACATTTCCCCACCTTTCGTTTTACACCCGGCTGTACCATTTCAAAGTTCAATATTGTTCTTCAAATGAACTTACAAGACAATCAGAAAGGAGAATTCGTATCGCAATGTTTAAAGAATGCATGTATTCAATCTTCTGCTAATTTATTTCAAACAGATAGCACTGTCCTACTCTTCTCGTGAGAGGAAGAGATGTGTGAGCTGAAGGCATCTTAATTGAATATTTTGAGGACAGTGGACTCGTGGGATTAAAACATGAACAAGCAGTGCTACTATTGACGCTTACTTAAACAACTAAGATTTTGCTTCTTTTTTGTTTTCCTATTCGTCACCATTCTAAAACTAGGGTGATAACTATGATTAGTCTACAACTTGAGCACAGATCAAAACAGAATGAACTTACAAGATTTTTGGCCTGCCATTGCATCAATTGGTATAGATATAGAACTCCAATACATTACAATCATCTCAGAACGAGTCTTCCTGTCTTTGAAACTGAGTGATAAGTGAATTCCTGTTAATATACCAAGGTGTCGGGGCGGTCTCGGTTGGCAAAATGGAGATCAGGGAGGTCAGCGCTCACAGAGAATTTGAGCCATCTCTTCTTTTCAACATACCCGAGACCGGGGTGCAACAACAAGCCAACTGCCACAGCAGCTAGACTCACAATCACCACTTTTACTGTAGAAAGGGCCAACACTACGCATATTAATATTGTAGGAGGGATACACATCAGGATTGATCCAACGGTTCCCACAGGAATCTTGTAAGGCCGAGATGCAGTTGGATGTTTAATCCTTAGCTTGATAAAGGCTAAGAATTCCAGAATCGTTCCAAAGCAGTACAAGAAGTTCTCTGCTGCTATGATTTCTTGGAAGCTCAACCATGAAAGCAAAACAACACCTGAGGCTGAGAATAGTATCCCAATCAATGGTGTCCCATGACGAGACCGTTTCCCAAAGAACTCTGGCAGCATACCGCGTTCTGCCATACCAAGAAGTTGAAAAGAATCACTGCTCATCTCAGCCACGAACATTCCCATATTCGACATGGCAGCAGCACCTGTGATCCACCAACTCAACCAAGCCCCACCAATAATTTTAGCAACATCAGAGAAGTAGCCATCTGTCCACAAGTCACGATTAAGCGGAATGGCTCCGGTCCCACTTAAAAGAGGAAAAAAGTACCCGAGAACAACCAAAATCAAAGCATAAAACAGTGCTTTGGGGAGTGTTTTGTTTGGGTTTTCCACTTCTCCAGCCAATGTGCTAATAGAATCCCAATAATTCAAATTCCAGAAAAGAGTGTTCAAGTACAGATTCCAGTCAACATCCTTTAGGTTCACCACAAGCCATCTACTTGGTCTTAGCTTGGGAATAGATACAAGTCCCATAACTGCAAAAGGAAGAATTGAAAAAACTCCAAGGATTACAGCAACCCAACCAACAATCGTCAATCCTCTATAGTTCATGTAAGTGAGGACCACAGTCAAAGCCAAAACCGCAGCGACTCTTGGAAGACCACCACCAAGAGCTGGGATCTCTGACTTCAAGTAATCGAGAAACAAAACAGGATATAGAGCATTATCAATAACTCCACTAAGCCATTTCATCCAACCCTGCTGGAATCCCCAAAACGGACCCAATGCAGAAGAAACCCAAACAACATAACCACCATTTTCAGGGAACATAGTCCCCATCTCAGCAGTAATCAATGCTTCAGGAATACTCCATATAAGTGGAAACACCAAGAACCCAAGAAGAGCCAACAGAGGGCCAGCTGCCCCAACACTGTCCTCAACTCCAAACGGACCCCCTGAGACCTCATAGAAGATGAGAAACACAAGTGGTAACACTGAAACTTTCTTTGCATTATTGACCAGAGAAGAAGGCGATTCGCCAACCGACACATACTCTGCACGATTTAACTCTCCCATTGCAACAGAAACTTGTCTGGCTGGCGAAGTACCAAATTTCTGCACACAAGTCGCGAAGTAACATTATGACTAAGAAGGTTCGAATTCATCTCTCACGTTACAATTCGAACGCAGAAACAAAGAACACACTACTCTCAGTCACTTAATTCCTATCAGTTCATAAACACTTTCAGTTTCGTAAATCCAGAAAGTACCAATCGACATCTTACATCTTGCCATAGCAAGTAATTCCTTGATTAACGTCTCCAAATACGCATCAAACTCATGATTCGTATTAATCAAATATGACAGAACTACACCTAGACACCGTTTTCACATTACAAACGAAACGAGAGTCCCAAAAAAGACGAACAAAACACAAAATAAGATTCGAAATTAAATATTAAGCTGAAAGAAAAAGAAAGAAGAACAAACAATTCAGAAAACCAAAAATCGAGATATTAAAATAAAAATAAACGTAATCTTGGAGAAAAATCTTCAGGATCGTAAAACTGAAATATGCAAGAACAAACAAACAAAAGGAGAATCAAAATCAAGTAGAAGAAAGAACAAACCATCAAGGAAAATCAATCGCCAGCGTTGAAGGATGCATTACTGCAATAGCACCTCCGCCGTCGAACAAACGGAGAAAACTACCGCCGAAAAGCCCTCAAATCAGTATGGTGTTTCAGAATCTAACATTAACATACAGAAGAAGAAGAAGAAGAAGAAGAAGAAGGAAATTCTACCATTTAATATTTTTCTAAAAAGTTAGTATATATTTTATTCGTTTTTGTTAAAAAATTAAATAATTAAAAAAAAAAAAAAAAAAAAAGAAGAAGTCGTGTGTGCCAATATTGAAACGACGAATATTTGATTCGTGGGTTTGCATTGGCAAGGTGTTCCACTTTTGACAAAATTGTGGGCCCCAGTGCCCACGTAGACGTACAGACTGGAATTATAACCCCCTTTGTCGGGGTCAGAAAATGGGCCCATTTTAATTTTATGAAAAATGGGCCCATTTTAATTTTATGAAGAATGGGCCCATCGCTTCTTTCTTCTTCTACGAAGATTTTTCTTTCCCTTTACAAATAGAAATTTTAAAATAAGATAGAAAAATAATCTTACTATTACATATACCTCTATCTAACTTATTAGTTTATTACAAATATAATGATTTATAAATTTTTTTAAAATTTTATTTATATAGGTCTGTGAACCTTATAAAATATCCTATTATTTTAATTTTTTTCCCGTAAAAATACCACATCTCAAACAGTAACTTTGAATTTTAAAATTTTATTATCTTACCACATAATAAGTTGTCATTAATAGTAATAATGTGCATATATATATATATATATATATTAAAGACAACTATGAAATGCCTATCCAAAATAAACTTTATAACTTTATCATTTTATTTTGTCTCCTCTTTAGGACTTCTTAAACTTTAGGATTAGATTTGAGACCCTTAATGTCACATCTATATTAATAAAACATTATATATTATGGAATATTCTCATTACTAATTAACTTAGTTGATTCCAAATTTACTTAGCTACTATATTTTTATAAATATAATTATTAAATTACATATAATATTCTAGATGTTAAGGTGCTTGTGCCGTACTTGTCGTAGTAAAATAAAAAGGTTTGATATTCTAAAATTAAAATATTTCACTTGTGGATGTAAATGGAAGGAAATATTCTAAATTTCTCTATCAGTGATTTTAGTAAAAAAAAAAACAAAACAACAACAACAACGGAAATCAGAAACGATTGGTATCTTTTTTACTTTTCAGACCATATAGCTAAGTTCTATCCACTGATTTTTGTCCATTCCTGAATTTGGAAATCATTTTCAAGGTCACCTTTCCATTATCTAAGTGAAAAAAATGAAAATTCTTTAACAAATCATTTTGATTTCTTATTTCCACGAATGTTTGAATATTTTCTCTATAATTTGAAATAAATGATTCAATATTTACTTTTAAGAGCTACATTATTATAATTATTTTAATTTCAATATTTATTATGCATAACTTTTTTTTTTTTTTGAAACATCGAGGTTTGAAATTGGAAGGTTAAATTAAAATTTATTTTGCAAAACTATTTTGTTTTTCTTCATAAATTTGAATATAGTTCAGGTTCATAAAATAATTTTCTACGTTATAGTTGCTAAATAATAATGTTGTTATTTTAAAAAGTTAAGATAAGATATTTAGTATTATTATTAGTATTATTATTATTTGAAAGGCTGAAACAGAAAGGAGGCTTCAAAAGCATGAGCTACTTGAATCGAAGCGAAATCGAAGGGCGTAAGGTAGGGGTATCAATTTTCTATGCCTAAACGATAACTATTGCGCTGAGAGAGAATCGTTTCCGAATCTCAATTCTAACTGCCAAGAGGTTCAATCTCTCTCTCTCTCTCTCTCTCTCTCTAGCGGTGGTGTTGAAACTCAAAGAAGGCGAAGAAGAAGCAAAATCACAAAAAAAACACAGAACAGAAACAAAATCGAAGCAACGAAAACAAGAAATCGCAAGTTTCCTTTTCTTTCACTTCTAAATCAAGATTTCAGTAGCGATTGTTACCTGGCGGTCGGAATCGCCGACGATTGGCGGTTCAGTCTCTGCACTGCTGAGTTCCTCCTTGGCGCTGTCGGAGTGAGACGGAGCAGCAGCGGCAGCGGCCGACTGAGCTTGAACTTCCTTCTCGCCGAGTTCCGTCGCTGGCGGTGCGGCGGTTGCAGCCTGCTCAGGTTTCGGATCCACTGGCAAAGCCGAAGCCGGCGCTTCCTTTTCCGCTCCGTCTCTCTTCATCAAATTCGGTAAAACTATTTCAAATATATAATCAGAGGAGTTGTTGAATCTTCAATTCCTCATTCAACTTCCAGTACAGAGATGGCTAGGGTTTAGATATTTCGTCACTCGATCCACTTGACCTCGATGTTTGAACACAAATCATTCACACAAAAATACAGAGGAGAGAGAGAGAGAGAGAGAGAGAGAGAGAGAGAGAGAGATTGAAATGAAGAAGCAAGAAGAACGTGGATTTAAAAGCTTGTAGAGGTATGGCAATTAGTTTGCTTGGGTTTATAGGAATCTGAAATGGCCAATTGGACGATACAACCAATTATGGTCTGGTTAACAAATTTTAACGTTTTTAATTAATTTCTCATTTACCGTATGGAAGGAAGTTCAAACCTTACAAAATTTTAATATATAATAAATAATTTGTTAAATTTATTAAATTATTTAAAAATAAAATTGTTACATATTCGATTTTTTTTTTCTTTTCAATTATTTTTTTTAGTCATTATCAACGTCTACCTCAATACTAATTTCTTTTAACTTATATATTACAATGAATAATTTAAAATTTTAAAATTAAATATGAATTATACAAATGAAAATAATAATTAAGTTGCGCATCGGTATGAAGTCACGTCAACTGTGGATATAGACTGAGTAGACTGGCTAGTTGGAACGGAGTCTGAAACTATGGACTGAGACTACACTAAGGAACAAGGAAGCTTGATTGAGCAAACGAGTCGAGGAAGGAAGCTCTTTCTCTAATAATAGCCACAACTATTTATTTCTTATAGTTGGCAAGGCTTTCTATTTAGAGGGAGGGGGCTTTCAATTCTTAGGAAGAGCGGTACAAGGCAGCTCACATACGGTTTGGGAGCCGAGCCCCAGCACAGGGACTTAGGTCAACACTTATTTAATAGCCAGTCATCAATTGGAAGCAGGCAATATGGTGATGAATTAAGATTGGTCCAAACTTTCGACTAGCGACTTATTGCGACCCGCCCAGAATGGCCATACATCCTAAGACCTTATTCACACAGCGAAGAAAAGAAAGGCCGAATGTCAGGGGGCTGTCAACTGGCAGCTTCTTGGCCACACCCCCCGCAACTAGATAGGAGATACTTGATTCTAAATTCTCAAATATTAGAATTTTTAATTTTTAATTTCATTTATAATTTGTAAGCAAAATTTTAAAATTACAATATTTAATATATTTTAAGGAATTTACATAAAAGTCCATTTTGAGTATATATATTTTGAGATAATTATTGGCATCCAACATTAACGCGTGGTGACATTTGGAAACGAGGCACAAATTTCGTACACATTCCTTTCCATCTTTTCGCATTGCAAAATAATATATATAATTATTTTATTTGTTTCTCTTTTTGGAAGAGATGGAATAAACTACACAAGAAACATATGCCCAATTTATTATTAATATATTTTTTAAATTTATTGAAGGGTAAAATGGTACTTTTAGCTATTCCCTTTATTGAAAATTTGTTGAAACATTTGACTTCTATGTTAATTTTGTATAATTAAAGTTGAAAATTTAAGCAATTTTCATTAAAAAAAATGTAATTTTTTTAATAATTATTAATATCATTCATAATCAACTATCATCTTTTAAGAGTCAAAAACTTTAAGGTATTGCCACATAATTATTTATTATTTTAGTCTTTAAAAAATAAAAAATAATATATGTTTGATAATTATATATTATTTTCAAAATTAAAAAATGTAGATAAAAATGATAATTAAATTACTAAAAAAATAATTATATTTGTACCCAATCAACTCATCATTTAATTATAGAAATAAACATAGTTACGAACTAAATAATAATAATTAAAATAAAAAATTAGATTTTATTTTATTAACATTTTTAATTCACATTCATTTTGAATCAAATTGTCTCTTTTTTACAATTAATTGGTTATTATTATTATTATTATTATTGCTTTTTTAATATGATACATATAGTTTTTTTATGTGTATATATAATAATAATAAATGAGCATATTTTGAAGTACCAAATCTTGACCAGTGGGTGAATTTTAAATTTAATAAACTCACAGTGGAAAGGAAAAATAAGTCGACACGAAATAAATAATAATAATTAAAAAAATCCAACCCCACGCCTTCTGCGCACGTGCTGAGCATTTCATTGGCTGGATAAATTAAAAAATATTAAACGGAGTATTTAATTATAAGAATTAGAGGCTGTTTTTTGACTGCCAACCAACGGCGCAGATTCTTCCATCCTTTGCTTTCCACCGCACGATTGCTATGCTGCTCCGCATGCCTTCTTCCCAACTTTTTTAATGTGGCCAAATTTGTAAGGTACCAAATGTTGCCTAAAATGAGTGGATGATTTTGTTTCCAATATTACCCTTTTGCTATTATTTATTTAATTTCAATTATGTTTTTTTTTAATGTTGGAGATTAATTGCGTCATAATGAAACAAATAGATATTTATATATTTATTTAATTTATTAAAATGACAAATCAATATTACTCTGTCAATTATTATAATTATTTTTAGAATATTACCTCATCACTCATCAAATTATAACAAAATAATACGTGTTTAGTTGAGTTTTTATTGCATAAAAAATTATTATTATTAAATTAATTAGGACAGAAAATAACCATAAAAAAATAAAATTGAAAATTTGTAGTTAGACCCAAATATATTTTATCCGAGAAAATAAAAAAAAAGAAAAAAAAAAGGAGGGAAATGGCACACGCGCCAAGAAACGAACTCACTCGATTAGGAGCGGCGAGAGCGACGACGGTAGGGCTGCCAATTTCCGGCGAAGGGGATTGGCTGAAACATTTGCAAATTCTTCTTGGACCGGAGCTCAGAACCTTTCGAATTTGGTAAACGTGAGTTCATCTTCAGGTGTGTCTTGGAAATCGATGGTTGTTGTTGTCTTGAGCTGCATTCCCATAATCTGCTTCCATTCTCCACTTCTCGGAGCTCCTCACATGGCTTCGGTTATAGAGTTTCTGTTCTGGTTACCTGTGTTCAAAAGCTTGTCTGTAATTTGTGATCTAAGGATGAACACGAAAGAGGCATCATAGGAGCTTCTTAACGTATGACTAAATTTATAATGTTTGCCTAAATTTTCTATTGTTTGAATTGCGAGTTGCAGTCTTTGTTAGAACTCTGCAAGGAGACGGAAGATTTCATCAGCCAGGGCAAAAGCACTTGGACATATTGTGCAATCCTACTAGAGGTGAGCATTTTCTGTATAGTTTCTTGGTTAGTTCAGTCACCTATAGGAGCTTGAGTGAGCTTGATTTCATTTTTGTACTTCGCAAATAATTAGAAACTGTCTGCATTATTTATTTGATTGTTCTTATATTGAAGATCGCCTTGATTTTTTCACTATTATTCAAGTCTATGAATGTTTATCAGTCAATGAGTTCAGGACAATATATTTGGATTGGTCTGCAAATGAGCTTGATTTTTTCTCTATTATTCAAATCTATTGGTTTCAATAAGAACATCCTTCTTTCACGTCTTGTAATAATTTCATAAGCCAAACCATATCTTTTGATCAAGCACACCTTTTTTCAGGTTATGGGTTTGGATGCTTTAAAAAGTACCTGAAGGAGTCTTATACATCTCTCATTTTAGGGGTGAAAAGAATGCTTACATGCTCAAATTATTCCACAGTTGGTGCAGGCAGCCTACTAAGGAATATGTGCTGATACAGTGCATTAATATGTTTTGAGAAGTGAAAGCCTCAGAGTGGCACTACGTTCTTAATGATAATGTAACAGATCGCCATAAGCCTCACGGTTCTAAAATGCGTATGTTTGGGAGAGGTTTTCACACCCTTATAAGGGATACTTTGTTCCACTCTCTAATCGATGTGGTACCCCCCAATCCACCCCTTCGGGACCTAACGTTCTTGCTGGCACACCACCTCGTGTCCACCCCCTTTGGGGCTCAGCCTCCTCACTGACACGTCGCCTGATGTCTAGCTATGATACCATTGTGAGATCCCACAGCAGTTGGAGAGGTTTCCACGATCGTATAAGGAAGGTTTTAATCCCTCTCCAACTGACGTGGAATCTCACCGGTGGTGATTGATCAATAGCTGGGTTTATTCCAGAATCTTATCCTAACAATGAGTCGTGGATGATATACTGCTTTTCCCCAAAAGAGTATGAGCAGGTTTGTATCTACGCTTTCTCTGGTCTCTCCCATATCTGGATTACTTCTATTATAGTAACCTTTAAATAGTTCAAGAACAAGTTCAATCTGACTGATTTAGAGCAATATATAAGCAGAACAAACCATATCCCGATGTGGGAAGATGTAAGAAACAGCCACCGGGCACGACATGGGAAGAGGCAAATTCTGGAACTCAGTTTAGGTAACCCATTGAGATCATTCATTATAAAGAGTGAACATTCTCAATCTTGGCATCTGCTTTTCATTTTCTAGCATCTTGATACGAAAGGCATTGCAGTGGTTAACTGATCTAATAGCTTTGAATTGCCTTGACATTTCAGGTAGCCTTTGGCATGGGAATCAACAAACCAGATGCTTAGTTTCTGATTTTTATAATTTTTAGATTTTTGTCCTTCTCTAAGTTGACTTCAGATTAGCCGAGATTTCCATGATAAATAAACCGGGGACTTGAATTTCCGAACCGGCGTTTCCGTTTTTTTTTTGTAGGTTCAAGTCAAGACAACCGTGACTTGATTGAAGCAATTGCAAAATCTAGGCCATTTCGAACTCGAAACAGTAGAGAGATTCAGCGATGAAGTTATCACTCTCTTCCTTCCAAGTCTTCTTCTAAGCCAAATATCGTCAGAGCTTCAAAGGGATTCGATGATAAAACCCTTGATCATGGGGGTTTAGGGGATTCCAAAGAGTATGTTAATGAATTCGATGCTTCGAAATCCTTGTCCGAAACCAGGGGTAAATCCAGAAACGTGGTTATTCCCGCCATTGAGAACGAATGGAGGCCTTTGATGAGAATGAAGAATCTCGAATCTCCGCTTGGTCAATCGGACGAGTCTGGTCTCAAGTTCGAGACCGCCTCTGGATTAGATGCGCCCGATGATTCCAAGATGTCGTACGGTCTCAATGTCAGGCAGTCCGTCGACGATGTGAAGAGTGCCGATGAGTCGAAATCTGCGGAGGAGCCGCCGCGGCCTGCTCCTTTGGAGGTTATTATGTTGGAGAAATTTAAAGCTGACCTGAAGAGGCTGCCTGAGGATAGAGGCTTTGAGGATTTTGAGGACGTTCCTGTGGAAAGTTTTGGTTCCGCTTTGATGGAAAGCTATGGCTGGCAGAAGGGTCGGGGAATTGGGAGAAATGCCCGGGAGGATGTTAAAGTTAAGGAATTTAATCTAAGAACAGACAAGCAAGGGCTAGGATTTGTTGGCGACATGCCTGCTAGCCTTCCAAACAAGGAGGAAGAGAAAGATAACGGGAGAGCGCGTGGGAGAAACAGAGATGGAGCTAGAGTTAAGGAAAACAGAGATCGAGAAAGCAATGGATTGGCTATTGGGAAGCATGTTAGGATTGTTGGTGGAAGAGATGCAGGTTCGAAAGGTAAAATTGTAGAGAAATTGGATCTCAAATGGCTTGTCCTTAAGCTTTCTAACAGAGACGAAGTTAAAGTACATGCAACTGATGTTGCTGAATTGGGTTCCAAAGAAGAGGAAAGGTTCCTGAAGAAATTGGAGGAAATGAAAGTTCAGGACGAAATCAAAGGCTAGAGACGGAGAAGAAGTTGAACGAGTAGAGGAAAAGCGTGAAAATGGTCAAAGGGATGAAGAGAAGAGGACTAGATTGTGTTGGCTTACCAGTCACATTCGTGTAAGGATCATCAGCAAAGATTTCAAGGGAGGAAAGTTTTATCTCAAAAAAGGAGAGATAGTTGACGTAGTTGGACCCACCATTTGTGATCTATCCATTGATGAAAGTAGAGAGCTTGTTCAAGGGGTCTCTCAAGAGCTTCTTGAGACAGCACTTCCCAGACGTGGGGGACCCGTTCTTGTTCTGTATGGTAAGCACAAGGGCGTTTATGGGAGTTTAGTTGAGAGGGATCTTGACAAAGAGACAGGGGTAGTGCGTGATGCTGATAGCCATGAATTATGTAATGTGCGTTTAGAACAGGTTGCTGAATATCTTGGTGACCCAACTTACTTGAGGTATTGATTCTTTGTAGCCAAGATGACGCTGGACCTGTCTTAGTGCATACTGTGTGTACACCAGGTACTTCTGGTCCTGTTCATATTTCTTATTCATACTTAGTCGGCCTATCTATTACTTTGTTCAAGGATGTTTAAATTAGGAACATATTTTAACCTTAAAGACAAACTACTATCCAAGGCACCAAAATGGCAGAACTATGTTTTAACTTTAAATTCTCTAGCTTGTTTCAGCGTGTCTACATGTCTATAGCTGTTGTCTCCATCATTTTAGTCGATCTGTCTAGCTAATAGCTTGGAGGATTAAGATTTTATTCTTCTCCGATATGATGATATTGGGGATTAGGCAATCTGTTGTTACGTTCTGATCGATGATATCGTGTCTTTCAGAGTTTGGGATAAAAACCATGGTGACACGTAGCTGTGACGTTTTCTTAACAAGTCTCTTGCATGAATGAGGCGCCTATGTGCTTAAGTGCGTGATAAGTTGTCTTAGAGTGCTCAGTGCATGGAGTGTACGCAGAAAACGCCTGCGTCTGTCAAATGTAGTGGTGATACTCATTCTCTGTTACCCTCAGGATGCTCCTGAATACTGAACTTTGGTAATTTTCATTTTGTTGCTTTGCAAATTAGCTTCTTTGCAGTACTACTACATTCATTTGATGAAAGTGTCTGACAGTTTGCATATTGAGTATTGAGTCGACGGATATAATAGGTTCAGAATTCTAGATAATTCTCTCTTTATCAGTGGATTGGTCGCCATCTTCATTTCTCGGTTTCGGTCGATTTAAACATCACATTACCTTCATTTCTCGGTCTCGGTCGATTTAAACATCTTTATCAGTGGATTGGTCGCCATCTTCCTTTTGGGTAATACTGCTATTGCTTGGTGTATGTAAGAAAATATGGCTATCTCGGCTAGTGACTGGGTTCATTGGCCACACCTTTCATTTCAAAGCATGAAGAACAGACTGTGAACTTGTGCCCTACCAAACATGCAGGCGGTTGGGAGATATGCATCTCTGATTGATAAGAAGAAAACCCTGATTGATTGTGATAGCATGATCGTCAGAGACTGGAAAATCCTGGATATGAATATGCTGATTCATGCAATGAATTGGGCTGTGAAGGGCTATGGGAGATATCAGCCATGTAATGAATCCACAACCTCAGCCTTTTTTTATGTATTGTCTTATAGTATGCTTATCTGAATGACTTCGACATTGCCTTCCTCCTCCACAGCTCGCCAGCCGGAGACACAGGGTCAATGGAAAGAGTAACGAGCACAGAAGACTCGTCTCAATTCCTCGAGTTTCTCCGGTGTCTGCGGTTTGGGTGTTCTGATCAATGGCGAAGTCCAATATGAGCTCTATGAGCTCCAGCAAGGGTGACTACAAAAAATTATTTGAGAATAGACTAGAGATGTTCATTTAACCCGTGTGATGAGAGATTAAATGGAGAAGGAAGGAGTGAGTGAGGAGAGATTATTTTCTGTTAGCTAAATGAAATTAGAGTCGGAACTGGGGATCTTGTGTTTCTCTAGGTTTCAAGAATTTTAAGGATCACACCTTTAACAACTCAAACCTACAGCTTGCAGATATTTTCTTCTTTGGGTTTTTCCTTTCATGCTTCTCCTCAAGGTTATAAAACGTGTTTGCTAGGTGAGAGGTTTTTATTCTCCTTTTCCGACCGATGTGGGATCTCATAATACTAACCAGAGAATCGAAAACTCTAAGATATATGAAAAGAAGGATTTCATGACTCGTAAAGGTGATCTAGTATGACGTGTAAAGATGATTTAGTTTGGCTTAGATATGGAGGTGTGTTGAGCCATCAGTAGGGCATACTCATCCATCAAATTGATTTCCAATATCATCTCAACATAAAATTAAGTTCAAAATGACGAAAATAATTCCGACAAATTCCCAATAATTTTCCATAGTTACCAAATTATTCATCAATAAAAGCATGGAAGGTCCACCGACATGTTCCTGCCATTAAACGACATTTTTTTTTAATTATTATTTCTACTTTCATTATCATAAATTTTCTATTCCAATTCTTAAATATTTTATTGATTTAATCTCAATTATTGAGTAACGTTAACTTATATTTTGTACCCTATATATTAAATCCGGCATTTAATTCTAAAAATAGGTGTTTAATTCAATTTTTTTATTTTATTTCATTTGTTTGTGGCATTTAAAATGATAATAAAATAAGTTGGTGGAAGAAATATTATAACATTCTCATTTGTTTGGGGGAGAATGTTTCATGAATTATTATAGTAAAAAAAAAAACATTTGCATAATTAATATTAATAGAGAAACAATTATTTATCAAAACATACACGTAATTTTATTTAGTTCGATAACATATGAAAATAAAGATTCGAATTTCTAATTTTTTGGTTGATCAATTGATTTATGCTCAAATTAACATACGATGACTCGATATCAACAATTAAAAAAATTAATTAATTAATCAAACTCTTTATTTTTAATTCACCGAGTACCTAATTTCATTTGCTTTTTGTAAAGTTTGAGGTCATAATTGCTAATGAAATTATAATGTGCATGACTTGTTCGTTTTAATCATGAGAATTTTGTTACTCGAACTTTATATTTTGATTTAATCTTCCCAATTTCATCATCATTTTCACCTGATTATATACTTTATTTTCACAATTAATATATATATATATATTTTTTTCATAATGTTTTTTTTTCCTTTTCTTTTCTTTTTGTCTTATCATAGAGTCTTTTATACTTTATTCTTTCTCAAAATATTACAATATTACTTAAGTTACAAGAAAAAATCGATATTTTATTTAGATATATTTTAGTCAAAAGTGAAATGAATACGATAAAATTCGATAGAAAAAAAAAACAAAATAGGTAAATTCCCTTTATATATATATATATATTAAAATTTTAATAATGAATATAAAATACTGAATTTAAATGAATATGAAAGAATCTGAATGAGAAACGTCAGGCCTTTGACCTTTGCTGGAACGTTGGGCTCAGCACCGCCAGCTGACATGTGAGACTTTTTTTAGATGCATTATTAATTATAAAAAGAAAATAAGAATCTTTTTTAAAATTACCCAAAGTGAAAAAAAAAAAAGTAAATTTAAAACTCAAATAATTGATCTCAAATTAAATTACTTATTTACTGTGACAGTTGGGCAATTAATTAATTTCCATATTTAAATGTACTCTGTAATTCCAAAAATACTTTATTAAATGAAACTCATATTTTCATGCTATTTTTAAAATCATATCATTTAGTTATATTAGAATTTAAATGAATAATGGATTTATTTTTTGTTTTTTTTTCATATTATTTATTCTCATTAAAAAATAATATAAATTAAATATTTTCTATTATGTGTCGGTGCACGTGTCTATGTACTTTCTTCCTAATTTCTTTAATTTTATAATTATTTTTCTGTCCGTCTTTTTCTAAGGCTAATTAAAAAAATATTAAAAAAACATAATTATTTTAAATACAAACATTTATTTTCATGAAATTAAGATATTAAAAGTTTTAAAATATAAATCCAATTATATAAAGATAGGTTTAATATTAACACATTTTAAATGATAATTATGTATTCATAAAATAATTTGAATGAATAAAATATGGAGAGATGAATTGATTGTCACTATAAAATATTATTAATTAATAAAATATTTGGAGAGAAATATATTTTAAAAAATTTATAAATCTAACTTTAATTATTAAAATTAAAAAGATGGTTGGTGGGAGAAAAAGAGTAAATAAAAGGGATGTTTTACTTTTGTGAGATAAAATCTTTTACTTTTTAATGTGTGCTTTTGATAAAATTACATGCTTTTCATTTACTTTATTTATTTTAATTTTTTAGTTTATTTTAGATAAATAATGAGTACGGTTATATGGGTTATACTGGGTAGAGTTCAAGAAATCTCTTAGATCAAACCGAAATTTTTGGTTGGGTAAGTTGGTGACACGAGCAATGCAAATAGAGTTATAACCCAACTCAACTCTCACAGATTGTTACGCCTTTCGTGCAGGTCGGAACTTACCCGACAAGGAATTTTGCTACCTTAGGACTGTTATAGTTATAGCCGCCGTTCACCAGGGATTCGGTCGCGGCTCCCCTATCATCAGGCCACCAACTTCCTTAACCTTTCGATACTAGGCAGGTGTCAGCTCCCATACATGGTCTTACAACTTTACGGAGATCTGTGTTTTTGGTAAATAGTCACTTCGGCTTGGTTACTACGACCCCTTTTGTGAGGAGCACCCCTTCTCATAAAGTTACGGAGCTATTTTGCCGAGTTTCTTAGAGATAGTTGTCTCGCGCCCCTAGGTATTCTCTACGTACCCACCTGTGTTGGTTTTGGGTACACGTACCCTTTTATTGAAGGTCGTTGAGCATCTAATTTTATTTTCGAAAAAAAAAAAGAAATGACTTGATTTTTTTATTTTTCTAAAATTCAACTAAACTAAAATTATATATATATATAATTTAACAGCATAATTTTTATGGTTTGGGTTGAACAATCTGAATTTGTTAGGTTCTTCAGTCATTTGAACACTCCTAATCTTGAGATTATATCGAGATTAAATCGAACGGTATCAAAATTTAGGACGAAATAAAATATTAAAAATGTATTTTTAGAAAGAAAAAAATATGATTTTTTTTGTTTTATTTAATTTGAGAGTTTTCCAAAAAGGGAAAAGGATGGAAATGTGAAAATAAAATAGAAAATAAAAAAAAAATAGTGAAAGAGAGTGAAATATATTGATGACCAAAACGAATATTGTGCATTAAAGGCAAAGATGAGAACTTGAAATGTCCATATCGCATAAAAGAAGACCCTTTTCAACTCTCTCTCTAAAACTTTATTGTTATTTTTATTTTCTTTTATATAATATAGTTTGGGTGTCACATAACATAAAATAATTACCCATCTTTCAAATAATAATAATAATAAAATGATTTAACTATTATTGAATAAAATAGATTAATTTAGAAATATATCCGTTGAAGAATGTGGACCAACAAAATCATGATATCGAGTACATATATATTTACACACATTGTAATAGTTCAAACCCAGATACTGTTTGCTTTGGTCTGTTACGTATCGCTGCTAACTTCACGATTTTAAAACGCATCTATTAGAGAGAGATTTTCACACTCTTATAAGAAATGTTTCGTTCCCCTTTCTAATCGATGTGAGATCTCACATATACACCGACAAATAATTTATACAACCTGAATTTCTGCAAATTGGGTTTCATAGTACGACATGACATAATACTTTATACTAAATAAGTAATAATGACAATAATAACAACAAGCATTTTGATTTAATGTGTTGACCCGTAAGTAGACTTGAACATATTGGAAAATGTATCAACAACGAAATTTTAATTATAAATAATACTTTTAAATTTTTAAAAATTATATTATTTCAAAAATTACAATGTTACCATTCATCTCTAGAATAATATAAAGTGACTGAAACGAACCCTTGAAGCAACGGTAAAATGTTGACTTTTTATTAATATGTAACAAAAAAAAATTTATGCTTTATATAAAAAAAAATCTAAAGCATTTATAAAAAAAGTCAAATGCGGAATAATTTTCACAAAAAAAAAAAGAATAAGTATCTAATTTTGAGGTAATAAAAATTATATGTAAGATTAAATCAAAATTTATTAAAAAATATATATTTTTTTATTGTAAAATAAAAAAGTGAATACGACGGCGGTGGTCGGCGCGGCGTTGAACGGCGAGTAGAAGAAAGGTGGAGCATTTTCGTCGGTGCACCCTGTTCGAAGCACAAGCACTATCGTTCCTATATATATATATATATATTATTTTCTCGTAATATGGAAAAAGGGTACATAATATATAATATAATATTTAAAAAAAAAAATATAATAAAAAACTTGAGATTCAAAAAACAAGAAATATATGTCAAATAAAATTCTAAAAAATGTAAAAAAATTACATATAAAATATTAAAATAATAGTAAAGCAAAACCAACCCATTATATTATATAATATTATAGCCAAGAAATTATAATTTTATATTCACGAAAAGGATTAAAAAAAAAAAAAAAGTTCATAATAAATACACTCTTTTTGAAAATGTGTAAAAAGTGGCATCCACTTGAGATTTTTCCCCCTTTCTTTTTAATCCTCTTTTGATGATTAAACAACTTGTAATCATTCACTATAAATTAAAATTTTATTTATCCCTCTTTTTTTTTTTTAGTATTCATTTACAATTTTCTCGACCAATATGATATTAGTCGCAATGATGTTAATATACAAGACTAATATTGTTCTGCATCTCGGATGACATGACATGACTAACATACTTAACTTTGAAGTGACTTCGATCCAGTTACTGAAAATAAAGATACATATGGTTAAGAGACAGTGGAGAGCAGCAAAATCTTAGGGGATGAGCCATTCCACACGCACCCATATTGTCCCGCATCTCGTGTGACGTAACATGACTAACATACTTAACTTTGAAGTGACTATGATCGAGTTACTGAAAATAAAGGTGCATATTGTTAAGAGACAGTGGAGAGCAGAATAATCTTAGCGGGATGAACCATTCCACATGCACTCATATTGTCCTGCATCTCGCATGACGTGACATGATTAACATACTTAATTTTGAAGTGACTATGATCGAATAGTTGAGAAACAGGGGAGAGCATCTTAGCTGGACGAGCCATTCCACACGAACCCATAGCCATTAGAGCCCATACCCACTCATCTAGTTCTTAATACTTTTTTTTGTTTTTGTTCTTGATTCCACCTTTTCATACACTATCTATCACTCACACTTTCTTTCTCTTTCTCTGTTTGGAGAGAGAGAAGAAAATGTCCCACACAAATCAGTAACCCATTACTGCAAATCTTCCTTTCTTCCTTCAATTCTCTCAACCACAATTTCACAATGTTTGATTTCATCATTTTCTTCTTCTTTATTCTCCTGGCTCCTTGTAAATCTTCTGAAATTTCTGCAGCTGCTCGGAGATTGCTTCACCAGCCCTTTTTCCCGTATGATTCTGTGCCTCCGGCGGAGCTACCGTCGCTTCCGGTACCCCCACCGCCGGATCCCAAATACCCATTTTCCACTACCCCTCCTGCAACTCCGGATGGCTCTCCATTCTTTCCGACGTATCCAGGAACTCCTCCTCCGCCTACGCCTGCGAGCATTGCAACGTTTCCGGCGAATATTTCTTCTCTGATTCTCCCTCGTTCGTCTCCGTCTGGTTCCAGTTCTAAGAAGGTTGTTCCATTGGTTGTTGCTGCGGTTGTTTCTGTTGTTTTGGTTGTTTGCATTGCTGGGTTTTTGTACTGGCGGCGGCGTAGCCGCCGTGGGTTGGCTGAGGATAAGACGTTCAGATCCGAAAGTAGTAGCCGGTTGTGTCCGGTTCCGAGTGTTGAAGTCGGTAATGGAATTCCTAAGTTGAGACATCCTTCTGCTTCTAGCTCTGAGTTTCTGTATTTGGGTACTCTTGTGAACTCGAGAGGAATCAACGATCGTTCCGTTGGGGGAGGTCGTGTGGCTGATCCTAGGCCGTTGGATTCGCCGGAGCTTCATCCGCTTCCGCCGCTGAACTTCGGTCGGTCGAATGAGAAGCAAAGCGGTGGAAATGGAGATGAGAGATCGATGGGAGATGAAGAGGAGGAGGAATTTTATTCTCCTAAAGGTTCTCTCGGCGCGATTGGCTCGGGATCTCGAAGAGTGCTCGCAACAATGGCGGCTGAAGATTTGCTTGGCAAAACCAGCGATTCGAGCTCCACTTCGTATTCCACATCCAGCGGTTCGGTTTCGCCGGCGAGATCACGTTCTAAGAGTCTTTCTCTATCTCCACCGGCGAGTTTGAGCCCTAGAAGATCTGTTCAAAATGACTCTTCTCATTTCTCTGTTTCTGCTACTGTAGCGACGGAGCAGCTTTCGCCACCATTGACGCCGCCTCTTTCCCACGGCGGAGGGGAATCGGACGATGGCGGCAAATCTCACTGCCCTTCTCCATTGCGTTTATCGACGGAGAAAGCTCCGGAGAAGAGCTCCACCGCATCTTCCTCCCGGAGATTTTCTAATGCTTCAGTTCACAGTGCGACGTTACCAATTTCAGCAACCAACAAGGATTTGGATAATCATGATGAAACGAACAATAATCACGAAGAACAATCTCCAAGACAATCACATAGTTCAGATCCTGATCAGTTTCCATCTTCTCCTTGTTTATCTCCACTTTCCGATGGAATTTTGGGGAGAATTCAAATTCAATCGCCGACAGTTTCAAACGTTCGCGACTCGGATTCTGATGCGAAATTTAAGCAACTTCCTTACTCATTTACTTCATCTTCACCTTCATCATCACCGGAGCGAGTAGTTCTGGACTCATCTCCATCAAGAACATCCATTATTTCCGATCAAAACAGGTCGTCACCGTCACCACCATCACCGGAGAGAATTCTGATGAGTGATTCAGATTCATCAAGGAGAACTTTCGACCACTTCGATCAAGATCTTCAATCTTCTTCTGCAGACATCAATTCTACTGATGTGGATCGACTGCAATCTCCTTCGGGCATCCCTGCCGCTCCTCCGCCACCGCCACCGCCGCCACCACCACTTGCAGCACCTCCTCCACCTATACGTTGTGAAATGCCCATTTCACCTTCAACACCAGTAGGCCAATCCATTCCAATGGCGCCTCCTCCATTAGTGCCTCCATTAAGGCCATTTATAATAGAGACTGTGAAAAATGTCTCACCAGTTCAGCTGCCTTCCTGCAATGGTGAATCATCTGAAGACACTCCGAAGCCCAAGTTGAAGCCATTGCATTGGGACAAAGTGAGGGCGAGCTCCGATCGCGAGATGGTGTGGGATCAGCTCAGATCAAGCTCTTTTAAGTAAGTGAAGTCATCTTCAAGTCTTGAGATTGTTTGTTAGATTGATTGTATCTTTAATTGTCGATTCGAACGCTTACTAGAATCGATTTTCGTTGCAGAGTGAACGAGGAAATGATCGAAACTCTGTTTGTTGTGAACACTTCCAACTCGAAGGAAACAACTCCACGCCCCGTGCTTCCTACACCTAACCAAGAGATCGGAGTTCTCGATCCCAAAAAGTCACAGAACATCGCCATTGCGCTACGGGCACTTAACGTGACCATAGAAGAAGTTTGTGAAGCTCTTTTAGAAGGTATAACATACATTTCTTAGCTCCATGGTAAAGGTTCATTTTGCTCTAGAAAATCTTTGCTGTACATGATGATCTGGGCATGATTTCTTGTTCATAATACGAAGAATAAGCTGCAACTGCATCGTTACGCCATCTATCGCACGAATAATTTCAAAAACGGATCGTCGTTTACTCTTCCTTTTCTATAGAAAACCTGCATGTTCTTCAGATCTTCCTTTGTTTTGAATATTGAAGCCAGCTTTTAGAAGAACATGTCGACTTTGGATGTTTACGTTATCGAGCAACGTTATCAAATCGGGTTTAGAAACAGAACCTCGAACAAAGCTTAAGTAGGCAATGGTGTCTATTCCGGGCTTCGATTAATAACACGATTCTGTCCCGTCCTGATCAGAAAATGATGATAACATCTTGAGCTATGGATGCAGGTAATGCTGATGCACTTGGATTGGACCTACTTGAGAGTTTATTGAAGATGGCTCCAACAAAAGAAGAAGAACGTAAGCTAAAGGCATCCAAGGATGTCTCACCTACCAAGCTTGGCCCTGCTGAGAAATTTTTGAAGGCAGTTCTTGATGTTCCTTTTGCGTTTAAAAGGGTGGATGCGATGCTTTACATGGCAAACTTCGAGTCCGAGATCGAGTACTTAAAGAAGTCGTTTGAAAATCTCGAGGTACTAGAATCCCGTCACCCCCCGTAAAGAAAATTGTGTGATGCTCTTATGATTGTTGGATACATGGCTAAAAAGTATTATGAAATTGCAGACTGCCTGCGAGGAATTGAGGAATAGCAGGATGTTCTTGAAACTCTTGGAAGCTGTGCTCAAAACGGGGAATCGCATGAACGTTGGCACGAATCGTGGGGAGGCACAAGCCTTCAAACTCGACACACTTCTAAAGCTCGTCGATGTCAAGGGTGCAGATGGAAGAACCACTCTCCTACATTTTGTTGTACAAGAAATCATCAGAAGTGAAGGAGCTCGTCTTTGTAGCACGAGTCAACCTCCAAACTCCAACCTGAGCGACGATGTAAAATGCAGGAAAATCGGCCTGCAAGTTGTTTCAGGTCTCAGCTCGGAGCTCGCCAATGTGAAGAAAGCAGCGTCAATGGATTCCGATGTGCTCAGCGGGGAGGTCATCAAGCTTTCTAGAGGACTCGACAACATCAGGGAGGCTATATGTTTAAACGAAGCAGCAGGGACAAATCAAAGCACGGAAAAGTTCTCCGAGTCGATGAATAGATTCTTGAACATGGCAGAAGTGGAAATCATCAGAATTCAAGCTCATGAAAGCGTTGCATTATCTCTAGTAAAGGAGATCACAGAGTACTTCCATGGCAACTCTGCCAAAGAAGAAGCTCATCCATTTAGAATCTTCATGGTGGTGAGAGATTTCCTAACGATCCTGGACGGAGTCTGCAAGGAAGTCGGGATGGTAAACGAGCGAACGATCGTGAGTTCGGCACATAAATTTCCAGTTCCAGTGAATCCAACAATACCACAAGCATTTCAAGCTCATCAAAAAGTGCAGAAATACAGTTCATCTGATGAAGAAAGTGGATAATATCTTCATGGAGGGGTAAAAACTGGATGATCAGGTAGCTTTTTAATTTGTTTTGTCTCTAGAAATTGTGTGGTTCCACAATTTCTACTTGTGTAAATGCCATTGTAAAAGATTTTGAACTGAGTTCTTGTAGAAGATATATATATATATATAAAGAAATGATATGCACTTGAGATGCATTTTCTCGAGCTCCCATAATAGATATTATATGGTCGAGATTGAAAGGACAAGCCATTCCACTCTTGTAGCATACCATATCTCAACATACAGACATAATTTTTCTACTGTGTCACGTGTTCGTAATACTCGCACCGACTAATTACATTATTGGGGCTCAATGAGTGAGCACCTTTGCTTCGTGATGCACTGCAGCTGAAACTCGACGCTTGAGGTTCCAACCATGGGTGTTCCGATGGTGGAGCAGTGGACCGACGCTCGACGCTTGAGGCTCCGAAATTAAGGCTCCAGTCGACATGCCGGCATCGTGCGGCATACGGCGGTGGCGGGTTGATTCTTGAAAATCATTGATCGAGTGTCTTGTGTTTAAATTTTTTTTAAAATTATATCATACATAAGAACAAATGACAATCATCTATATTTTGAATATGGTTCATTCTTTGGCTATGGATTCACCATACATCAAATTCAGCAGTCTGAAATAAAAGAGCTAAGAATCAAGAATCAATTTTTATGTCTCTATGTGGAGAAGTCTACTGGGAGATATCATCAGAACTCGGTCCGGTTCGATTCTCTATCGAGACTAAGCTTCAAGAATACAGAAGTTTTCTAGCGTCGTGAGCTAAACACGGCGCGGGACTGTTTCAGTAATTATCAAACTGAACTCAGATAGCAAACGAAACAGCGCCCGAGTTCGGTTTGGTTCAATTTGATTTAGCTTTCTATAGTTCAGAAGAAAGAGCATATGATACTAGAATACAAGAACACGAAAATAACTTGCCTTCGAAGTGCCGAGTGAACCTTCCATTACGAAACATCCAGCCACCAGAGCTTAAGAGTTCTACAAGCATCCATAACCGATCAAGTCGAAGCGTAGTCCAATCAAGCTAGAACAATGAAGGCGCTCTCTTGAACGTTTTGCTTCTAAAAACGCTCATAGATCCTGTAATCTTGAAGGTTCAGTCCCGAAATCCATTCCAGCATTCAGAAGGCATGCTCGAGATCTAATCCTAACGGTTAATCTGCAAAGGAGCGAGCTATCGATCAATCTAGTCCAGCAAAACAAAGGAGTTAATCCTCATAATCTACTCTCTACCAACAATGTGCAGCCCATTTAACAGAATATTGAATGTCTTCTCATTCATCAGTTTATCCCTCTTCTTCAACTCATCAAGCAAATCAAACGCGTCACTATCCCGTCCTTCCCGACACAATCCTTCCAAGAGGGTTCTGTAAGTAAGCATATCCGGTGCCCGGGAAGTACTCAACATGTCAAAGCAAACCTCAATGGCTTCGTCGAATCGGCATTCCATAGCTAGACTACAAATGAGAATCATATAAGTACTGCTGCTAGGGAACAGACCTTTAACTCTCATTTCCTTGTAAAATTCCAATCCTTGTCCAACTCTTCCTTTCTCACACAACCCTTTTGCAATGTAACCATATGTATATGCATTTGGTTCACAACCATACAACCCCATTTCCCGAAAAACTCGAATCGCTTCGTCGACTTCAAGACACTTAGAAAAAGCTTTGATGATCATGTTCAACACAAACGTATCAGGAATCACACCAGAGGATTTCATTTGCTTCGTTAACGATCGAACCGAATGTAAATACACATAACATACATTCAACTTATTGAATCTCCTAAGCAGTGTATTGAACAGCATAGCATAAGTTTCAAGGTTAGGTTTGCAGTCATCAGATTTCCACATTTTCTTGTACACATCAAAAGCTCGATTAAACAGAAACTTCCGACCACAGCAAAACCTAATCACAGAATTGTAAAGCGGCACACTCATTTCACAAGCACCAGCAAGTACCTCTTCGACTAGGGTTTCGGCGAGGTGGTATTTCCGGCGGCAAATTAGGATCTTAATGATTGTTAGATAGGTTAAATCGTTGTGTTTATAGCCGCGCTGTTGAGCCGTCCACCGGAAGAGATCGAGGGCGAGATCGGGGTCCGATTGGGCTTGCAAAGCCTCGTTGACATCGGAAGGGGAGAATCCGGGCTTGAGCTTTTGGATCCATGTTTCGAATTGCTTCTCGAGAGGAGTTTGGGAGCGAACTTTTTGGATTGGGAGGTCAAAATTTTCGGGGGTTTGAGGAGGAAGAACAGTGGATGGTGATGGCGAGCAAAGAGAACGGCGGTGGAGATTGTAAGGAAGAATGGGATTGGGAAGAGATTGAAACAGTGATGAAAGGGGATTGCGTTTACGGGAAGCTGAGAGGACCGGGCGGAGGAATTTTCCGATCATCGTCAGACGACGGCAGCGACGGTGGCGGTGCTTGAAGGTGCGGACGAAATGGATGGTGGACCTAAGAGGAGGGGGTTGGGTTGTGGGTTTTTGGTAATTGGAATAGTGGGCTGAAATTGGGAGAAAAAAAGGGTTTGATCCATTACCCACAAAAAAAAAAAAAAACTCACCATGTTCGTCTCTTCTCGACCGAGCAGTAGTTCTCCGAGGCTGACAAATAGAAATTTAGGCCGTAAAAAAAAGGTACGGACCTCCACCGGTATTTGGCTTTCCTTATCTACATGGCACTATGTCAGCACGGGAGAAAAAGAGAGAATTGAAAAAAGTCAACTCAGAATTGGAGTTGGGTTCAGTTATCTCGAAGTTTAGATTGAACTAATTCACACACAAACGTTCGTGGGTAAAAATTAGGTTAGTCGGGCCTAAAGAATTGACTGGTTTTTTTAATACGAGATATCTACCCTAGTCACATTTGCCCGATTGACGGGTTTGAAGGAATTCATAATCAATTCAATGAATCGTTAGTAGTAATTCATGCAAGGATTGGTCATTAAAACTCACTAAAAATTTCATATTTAAAATTTATCGGGGTAAAGTGAAAATAAATGATTCGTGACTAATAAATTATTTAAACATCGTATTTACATCAATATTTTTTTTTTTAATTTTAATTTTTTAGATTTTACATAAATAATTGAGAGAGAGAAAATGGTAAAAAGTAAAAAGTTTATTTCCGGGTAAAAAATAGTTTCAATTATGGAAAGGTAAATAGCATTGTGAACATTGAGGGAAATTATTTTAGACAACGTGAAAATAAAATAATAATAATAAATAAAAGCAAGAGAGAATTTTTTCTCCTTTTATTAATACTATTTTTTCCTTATATTTTTGAAAAGAAATTACTTTTTTCTTTTTCTTTTTTTCCCTTTTTCCTAGGAAAAGAAATGGCTTTTGGAAGTAGAAAACATAAAATACAAAGGCCAATGCTTTTTAAATGGAACATTTCTTTTTTTTTTTTACTATTCGTTTTTACTTCATAAAGCTGTTAAAATCTTTAATTATTTTTTTTATAATAATCAATTAAAAAATCATTTTATTTTCGAGATACATTTAGCTATAATAAGTAATTAACGAAACTTTCAAGGACAAAAATGTAAATTTGGCTCTCCTAATTTTTTAAAATTAGCGGTTAATTTTTAAAATTTGAAATTAAGATTAAAATAATTATTATTTTCAAAGCTGGCATTGGATACTTAGAGAGAGAATAAATTTTTTATTTTCAGGCTTGTTTGAAAAGGAGGGAATTTTTAATTTATTCTATTTGTTTTTTGTTTTTTTTTTAATAATAAATAATGGAATTAGAAACTTCCACGAAAGACAATTCCAAAACCTTAATTCCAGAATTTACGATTCGTTAGAACCATCATATGTCGCCTTCCCAAAAAATAATAATAACCAATTAATAAATGAGATAATTAAATAAATTAAACATATAATATAATAAATAATACTATACTCACATTGAAATTAATAAGATTTATAATAATTTTTTAAAAAAATAATTAAAAAAAAAAATGCATTGGATACTGGAGCAGGCGAGGGACTGGCTACCGAGGCTACGATGGAAGGCTGAAGAAGAAGGCAACTCTGCGTTGTTTGCAGAGAATTAATTAAAGTGACTGTCGGTCACCATTCACTCTTAACGGCTCAATTCCTTTTTTGCCCTTTTCTCTGCCCTCCCTTTTTTCCTTTACGGTCACTGCCCTACTTTTTAAAGGCTCTTCTTTTTCAAATAATTAAAAAATAAATGTCCCAAATTAAAAAATAAAAAATAAAAACGTCATATTATTTTCTATTTTTAAATAAAAAATAAAATTAATACAAATCCACTCCAAACTACCCATAATTTTAAAAAAAATCTCGGGCAAGTTAGGTCGTGGTTGCATTGACTGCAACCCGAGCGTGGCACTTGACCTCGATTGTAATGGCTATCCCCAAATCAAGCGTTATAATTGTCAAATACAAATTTAAAATTTTTTCATTTAATTTAATAAAATTGAAGCCAAAAAATAAATAGTTTTTTTTTTTTTTTTTTTTTTTTTTTTTTTTTTTTTTTTTTTTTTTTTTTTTTTTTTTTTTTT
>NW_019268579.1:353328-365263 GCF_002738365.1 Cucurbita moschata
TTTTTTTTTTTTTTTTTTTTTTGTGTGAATTAAAAAAACCAATTTAACTTTTATGCTTTTCCTTCCTCTCTCTCTCAGCACAGATTCTCTCTCCCTTTCTGCACTGCACATGGCCCAATCCCCTTTCCTTTTCATTTATTTATTTAAATGAAACTTATTTAAAAAATTTAATACCATATTTACCCCCAACACTAATTACTATTATATCTTCTCTTTAATTTTTAATTTTGATTTTAATTTATTAAATGCAAAATTAATTTTGAATTTATATTAAAAACCTATTTAATTAAATCAGAAAATTTAAAAAAAAAATTAAAAATTCAACCGTAGAAATAAAAATTTAAAATGAATTAATTAGTTACGTGAAATTAACAAATTAGTTATGTTCACGTGAGATAATGAAACTAAAATATTCCATATTTGTCCCCAACGAACATTGACGAGCACACTCCTCTTTCTTCATCTTCTATATCACCATCCTTCCTCAATCCCTACTCTCTTCATTTCCGCCATTGTTACTCAGCTTCTGCAACAATGGCGATTCCCTTCTCCTCTCTCCTCTTAGCATTCTACTTTCTCTCACTAACAAGTATTCTCACTCCCCTTCTTCATTATTCATTCTTCCTCCATTTCTCTGTTTCTCTGTTTCTCTCTAATCTTCTCCACATTCCTTTCTTGCAGGTGCAAAGATCTCCACTCTCGTCGGAATCAACTACGGCCAGCTCGGCAACAACCTCCCTCCGCCGCCCGATTCCGTCGATTTGATCAAATCCCTAAACGCCCAAATCGTTAAAATCTATGATGTCAATCCCCAAATCCTCAAATCCCTAAACAACTCTGATATCAAGGTATCCGTCATGGTCCCTAACGATCTTATCATCAACATTTCGTCTAATCAGAACCTCGCCGATCACTGGGTTCGTACCAATATCCTCCCGTTTTACCCACAGATCAAAATCCGGTACCTCCTTGTCGGAAACGAAATCATCTCCTCCACCGGCAACCAAACCTGGATCAGTTTGGTGCCGGCGATGCGCCGGATTAAACGCTCCTTGAAAACTTATGGGATTCATAAAGTGAAAGTTGGAACCTCCTCCGCCATGGATGTTCTTCAATCGTCGTTTCCGCCGTCGAACGGGACTTTTCGGGCGGATATTTCCGATCGGGTCATGAAACCGATGTTGCAGTTTCTGAACCGGACGAAATCGTTCTTCTTCCTCGATGTTTACCCGTTTTTCCCTTGGGCTTCCGATCCGGTCAACATCAAACTCGATTACGCGCTATTTGAATCGAAGAACATCACGTATTCGGATCCGGGTTCGGGTTTGACCTACACGAATCTCTTCGATCAGATGGTGGATTCGGTGATTTTCGCGATGAAACGTCTTGGGTACCCGGATATTCGGATCTTCATCGCCGAAACCGGCTGGCCCAACGGTGGCGATTACGACCAAATCGGCGCCAACATCCACAACGCCGCCGTGTACAATCGCAATATCGTGAAGCGCGTCACTGCCAAGCCGCCAGTGGGGACTCCAGCTCGACCGGGTTGGGTTCTGCCGACGATTATATTCTCTCTGTATAACGAGAATCAGAAACCGGGTCTCGGTACAGAGAGGCATTTCGGCCTATTATACCCAAACCGGTCGGCCGTGTATGAGATGGATTTGAGTGGGAAGACGCCGGAGGCAGATTTTAAGCCGCTACCGGCGGCGGAGACTAACGAGCCGTACAAGGGGAAGATTTGGTGCATGGTATCAAGGGGAGCCAATAAGAGTGAGGTTGCAGGGGCCTTAGCGTGGGCTTGTTTACAAGGGAATAAAACCTGTGAACCGATACAGAAAGGCGGTCCGTGTTACGAACCGGATTCTTTGATACGACATGCGAGCTTTGCGTTTAGTTCGTACTGGGCCCAGTTTAGAAAGGTTGGTGGGACCTGTTACTTTAACGGGCTGGCTACTCAGACCATCAAGGACCCAAGTAAGTTGATTTTATTTTATTTATTAATATTTTTTAAAATTCTAAATATTTTACTTATTAATTAAATTTGAAATTTTATTTCTCAGATTATGGAAAGTGCAAGTTCCCTAGCGTCACTCTGCAAGGATGATGACGTAATAAATAAATTTTAATAAGTTTTATTTTTCGTTTAGGTTTTTATTTTCATGGTTGATTTAGGAGGGTAGTTTGGGCATCCCATTTCCCTAGAAGTATTAACTACGGAATGGCTGAAGACTAGTTTTATTTTATTTATTTTTATTTTTATTTTTATTTTGTTGGTAAGAAAGAAATGGGCGCCCAAATCACCTTTCCATTTTCACTAATTCCACTCACTATTTTTCTGACATCTTTTGCCACGCGTGCAACAACCTTTTCAACGCCATTTTTATGTCCACAACGGCTACTTTTTGTACCAGCAAATATGAAAAATTCAACATTGTTGGTTAATAATATATATAATTAATAACCGTTTAATTTTTTAAAATTTTAGATATGTGTATGAATAAATTTATAAATTCAATTTAATAGAGCTCAAATGATAAAAGTAACTATCTTTGTCTTACCTCGGGATATCGCTCTCTCTCGTGTCTCTTATTGTCACAACATGTTATTAGGATCAATACCAGTTGTTAGCTTTGATACCAATAGTTAAGATCGTTCAACAATGCACACTCGATCAAGATGAGCACAAAGAATAGGAGATAGAAAATACAAAGAGGAATATTGGCTAAATGTTTTATTATTAATGACGTCAGGTATGTATAGCAGGAGAGAATACAAAGATCCAAAGATTTAAACCTACTACAAATATATCTCTATCAAATCTTTATCAAACATCTACCATGGCATCAGGCTACAATTTTTCGTTAATTTTATAAATATGTCAAATACCAGGAGATTCGTTCTTTCAACACTTGGAACAAGACCTCACAGTGAAAAGGGATAAGAGCAATCGAACTATTCAGCTGCGAGGTCTGGGAATGATGCTAGGTTTAGGAATGGTGCTGGGTGAGGCCATTATGTCCCTCTAACACGATCTGAATTTGATTATGATGGCCGATATAGATCTCATTAGATTTGCGGGCGACGATTTGACACTAAATATCTAGACGAATGGGTTTGGGAGATGTTATGCCATTAGCATATCCTCTCTGTTTTTTATGCTAAATATAAGAAGAGAGAAATTAGAAACAGCCAACGAATATTCCATTTTCGAATTCCAATTATTCCCATTATATTCCTCTTTGAACAGAATAAATAAATAAAAATTCCTCAGTTCTCTGATATATTCTTTGATTTATTCCTCCAATCAGAACCTCCTCTGTATAAATCAACCAGATCGCCGTCTAAAATCACCAAAAAAAACTAATTAATGGCGATTCTTCACCGGCTCATCGGAAATCATGACCGGCGCCAGCAGCCACAGCCGATCTTCGGAAGCGAACACTCGCCCGACGAGTGCCTTTCTGAGATGGTGGTTGATTTTTTTGAAGGCGGTGAATGCGGGAGTAGTTCGCCGGCGGGTGGTTTTTTTGACGCGACGGAGATGAATGTTGAGGAGACGGATTGTACGGCGGCGGTGGGTGAAATTCGAAGAATGGTAGCCTTGAACGACGGCTATGTGGAGCCTTATAGAGAATTGCTTGTGGGTGATGTTATGGAAGCGGCGGCATCTTCGTCGAACGGTGACGTTTCGCGGCGGAGGTTGGTGATGATCCTTCGTGAGCTTCATCACGATGCGGCGATTTGTAAGACGAAATGGGGTGGCTCCCATGGTGTCGCCGCCGGTGACTATGAATTCGTTGACGTCGTCAGTGGGAAAATTCGGTACTCAAAATTTAAATATTAATTATTATTATTATTATATTAGCATCGAAAGTTATTCTAATTCTAATTGAACTCATCGAACTCATTTATCAATTAGGTACTTGATCGATACGAACTTTCCAGCTCAGTTTGAAATCACGAGGCCGACAATCCAATACACTGAGATATTAAAATCTCTACCTTTAATTTTCATCGGAACAACGGAGGAGTTGAAGAAAATCGTGAGAATCATGTGTGACGCCGCAAAGAGATCACTAAATCTTACAAATCTTATAGTACCACCATGGCGAAAAAATGGTTACATGCAAAATAAATGGTTGGGCCCGTACCGTCAAACTGTAAATCCAATTTCTGACAAGTTTCCAACATCTACATCAAAAAACACGACTCATTGGCAGGTGAAGTGCCGATGGATTGGGTTCGATGCTACCTCTTCCATGGAACTCAACGACAATACATTTGTCTATGTAATTTAAGATACATGTCAAATCCTTTTATAAATAATAAATTTTTTTATAAAATTAGGTGGATGAGATATTAATTCTAATTTTATTATATTATTGAGCTAATTATTATTTTTAATCAATAATTTAGTAGCTAATTATTATCACTGAGGTTACTAATTTGATTTATAATTATTAGTAATTAATTAAAAAAAAATATATATATATATAGATACATTATTCATATAATTATTATTTTTTTCAACGTTATTTTGTAATTAAGATGAAAAATATTACCTATGTAATTATTATTGGCGGTCTCTAAATTTATAAATTTATTATTATTGCTCAATATTTCGAAAAAGAAAATAAGAAAAAAAAAAGAAAAAAAAGGAGGAAAGAGATCCCCCGCCAAATTCTTCAGGAGGGTCGAAAATGGCGGCTTCGCGGCTTCACTTCACTGCAAGCAGTGTAGGATGAACACTGCTGAAGATTCTCCATTATCTTCATCTTTATGCCCTTCTGATTCTTCCTTCTCAGTTTGTAATTCTTATCTTCATAAAATGCGATCCCAAATCTCAACAAACGAAGTCGGTGTCGGGTTAGACTACGATCCTGATCGCTTGCTGAAGCCCTTAGAAACGACGCAATCTCTCCACCATGAGCAACCGATCTGAACGTGGGAAGGATAATCCCTATGTTCAATTCTCTGCTGCCTCATCGTCATCTGCTCAACCTGGGAAGCGTTCGTCTTCTTTAACTCTAATCCCTTACGTTCTCTCTGTGATGATTTAGGGTTTCGATTTGTTCTTTTGAAATTTTGGATTATGTTCAGGTGATAAGATGTGGGATACGTTAGGTCGCTGCGGGAAGATGTTGGAAGATTATGGAAAAATGGCAGGGGAGGCTGTGGGAAACGTCTGGCATCACAGTTAGTTTTTTTCCTCGATCAAATTTTATCTTCAATCAAACTTTCGTTTTCAGTCAGAAAATTTGTTCCTTCATGCTGAAAATCTTAATATATTGTTCAATAATTTCCTTTGTATTTGCGTAGATTCTCTGTTCTTCATCGAATTTGTTCCTTCATGCCTAAAATCCTTATATATTGTTCAATAATTTCCTTTGTATTTGCATAGGATTTATTTAAGCTTCCGATGAACTGATTCTCATAGTGAAACAGTTCCTGCTCGATCAGGTTTCTTTGAGTGAACTTGGTGATACCCAAGTCATGTTGATGAACTTACATGTATGTGTCTAATAGGTCTAACGTTAAAAAGTATCTAATAACTTATTAAACGTTTATGTTTGTGTGTAATAGATTCCTGAATTTTAAGAACTATGTACATGGTTTTTAAACTTTCAATTTCGTGTTTAATAGGTCTTAAAACTTGTAACTTTGTGTCTAACTTTCAAATTTTGGCTACATATTCACCCTTATTTAAATTTTACAAACCTACTATACATAAAATTAGATGTTTTTGTCTAATAGAACATTGAATTTTTTATTTCCTGTCGAATAGGTTTGTGAACGGTTGAATAAGCTAAGAACTAATTAGACACAAAATTGAAGGCGTAAGGATTTATTAGAAGCTTTTTAAAGGAGTTTGACACAAATCGATAATATCACCATTTGGGTGGCATCTAATAGAGCTGAGAAAGAACATGTACGAATGAGTCGATTTTGTTTTGGGAGGGCCGCTAATGTTCTTTCTATATTGCTTGCTTCCTCGAGTGTTGATTCTTTCTTTTATTGCGCTTAGATGCATGCCAAGATGTATTAGCTCCTAATGTAAATATGTTTTGACAGTAAAAGTTAGTCCAAGCATTGCTGATGCTGCAAAGGCCCGGCTTGTCCAAGGGACAAAATTACTTGCCGAAGGAGGGCCTGAAGGAGTATTCCAGAGTACGTTTGGTGTTCTTCCTGGAGAGAAATACTTGCACTCGTATGCTTGCTATCTGTATGCCCCCTCTGGCCCTGTGAATGGGACTCTTTACATATCCACAAAAAGACTGGCTTTCTGTAGTGAATCCCCCGTCGGTAACTCTCCATCTCCTGGCCTGCCACAGAGTGCCTACTACAAGGTATGGTTGACCCATTTATTGGGGACGCTTTAGTTGTGATATAACTAAAAATGAAGTATTTCTCAAATTTATATCAAAGTTTAGTTACTTTTACCTTTCGCATTTTCAGCATGGATTTGAGTGGATTACTTACTATAAAGCTTCTTGCATAATAAGCATTAAAATGTGTTCTTGACTGTTCTTTTTTTTTTTGACACGAGTACAATTGGGATATATGTCAAATTCTGGATAAAAACATGAAATCTACCGGCCTCAGATATTAAGATGAATTTTAACCATATGAAATCTACTTGGACTACATGCGGGACAAATCCCATTGGAAATAGATGGTGTGAGTTTGTCAACATGTCCCATTGGAAATAGATGGTGTGAGTTTGTCAAATGTTGTTTGACAAGCTGCCAATTGGTAGTATGAGAGGTTGCCACTTGGGGCCTATAGATTCCATATCTACTCGAGTACAGAATAACACAATTTAGTGACTACGTGGGTAGGGAGAGCCTGTTGCGCCTTGTTTTTGTTTGACCGGCCTATCCTCTTTCAAGAAGCAAGCTCCCTCTGGTTGTCCAGTCCTTGGACGCCTCTCGGTTTTTGCGCATGTTGAGAGATTAGGTGACAGTTTCAAGACTCGAAAGCTTGACACTATTTCTTTGAGTAAAGGGTTTTTTTCTTTACTAGCCAAGTGGTAAGGTAGGCCGTATCTTAGGCCATTTTCCCCTTACAATGATTCTCGGTTTTCTACTGAAGTCAATAGTATGCCTAAACTATGGGATCACGTGTCCTAGTTGGTTAGAAGCTTGCCTGATATTTTTGGCCAACCCACAATCCACTTCCACAATACCTGGTTAAAGGTGATACAATAATCATATATCATCCAAGTAAAAGAAGATAGTAAACTGCTTTGAAGGATTATTTTTTAGAAACCCTGACTTCTTGAAGTTGGCTTCAAACTACCAGAAATTTCTTCATAGTTCTTACTGAGTTCATGGTTTAAAAGATAATTACTAAGAGCATGCAAAATCGAAAAAACAAAACTTAGCTGATAAATTGAAATGAAAATTTACCATAAGAAAAGGCGTTCTGAGCCCTGGATCTTGTTTAGCTACTCCAATTATGTTGCACAGATTAGAAATTGATTTGCATCTATTCCTCTTAGATATCTGAACAATGTTGACCTGAATTAATTGGAATGTTGGCAGAATGGATCTTTAGCTTAGCTATGGGATTTTCTTAGCACTTAACTATTTAGAGCCATCTCTCAAGCATATTTATCAATTTGTAGGTGGTGATAGATCTGAATCGCCTGGCAACAGCCCACCCTTCTCCAAATCTTCTCAACCCCTCAGAAAAAGACATTCACATATTCACAAAGGATGGGTATGAGTTCTGGTTCGTAGGATTTTTATCGTTCAGCAGTGCTCTGAAGAGTTTAAACGAGGCACTAAAGCACTCCCATGCCCAGTTTGGATGAACTCAAATGATCTCATCATGCCTTTGTCTTGTTACTTGTAGTGTGCTTGCTTTTGTTCTAATAAGATGTTGCAGTTTATTGGATGTGTGTCTTGAAAAAGCTGTGTACGTTATGGTGGTGGACATAAAATAAGGGTTCCTTTAACTTCAACAATGCTTTGTAAATCTTGTAGAAACGATACCTTTTGGACTTGTGAATTGATCATTTGTTTTGCCCTCTCTTTGAAACTTTGGTGGATGATTTTGGAGATGGAAATGGTGTATATGCTTCCTCATGTTAAACTTCCTTACATTTTTTGGCTAATCCTTTAGTTTGATAGTATGATCGTATCAGGATCGTATGTTCGAACAAAAAGGTTCGTCGTACAATTTTAGCGACTACAAAAATCAATGAGTATCTCTCTCGTATGGTTTTTAAAATTTATATTAGATACAAAATTCAAAATTTTAATTTTTAGTGTTATTTACTCAATATAGTTTTTAAAATATTTAATTATTCATACTTTCTCATTGAAATCATGAAGTTCTCAAGAGAAATGGCATCCCCATAAACACAAAAAGCCTGGCCAAATTCCTTTCCTCGAACTTGGCGGGCTTTGCATGGCTACTAACAATGAAGTTCTCTTTCCCCTGTTTTCTGTATCCTTCTAGCTCAGCCATGGCTACACTCACTACCATCGTTCTCTGAATCATTTTCTCGGTGAACCAATGCTTCCAGAGTTTCTATCATGATCAAAGAAATCATCTCGAGTATTGCCGATTGGTGGTCGAAGAAATTCTCACTTGAATGGATTTTATTTCATTCACTGAGTTCCTTAATGCTGAAAGAAGCCGTGCAGCAGCTCGTTTCATGTCGTTGGTTGTCGGTAAGATTCCCCAATAACTTCGTCATCATCTTCACAGTGTTTTGATTCTCAATCCTGATTATGATCTTCTTAAAACCGAGATCCATCGTCTTCGTCATCATCTGCTTCTGCATTTCCAAATGGGAAAATTTTGCTCTCTTGCTTTGCACTTAAGGTGTTTGTAATAATTCCTCTGTGAATTCTGATGCTCTCTTTTTTGTCCATTTCCAATAGGTAGCGTGTTTGTAATAACACCAGGTGCGTTGAGGCTGCAGCAGATAGCGTCTGGAATCATTGTCAGTTCTTTTCTCAATTCAATTTCTTTTCTGAATGTGTTGATTTTTACCCAAGAATCTAACAAGATGTTAGTAAACACACAAACTAAAGCTTCGAAATCAATTGCATTAACAAGCAGATCAAAACTCACACACTAAAGCTTCGAAATCAATTACATTAACAAACAGATCAACTTGTTGGCTTTTATAGCGACTAACAACTTTAGAAAGCATACAATTAGCCAACTCTAAAAAATAGGAAAAACAACCACCCTAGTGGTTCTACCATTCCTAGAAGTGGACCGTTTTTAACACAGGAAACCCATTGCTTCACTTTGATATTGAAATAAGATTTAATTCTCTCATCTCTTTGACATAACTGGTTAAGCTTTCAGTGAATTTGTTCTAAACAATTGAAAGAGTTTCTTTCTGTATAGCAATAGTTTCGGATTTCCCTTTAAGTTGTCATTGAGCCCAAACAATTAATGATAACTTCAAATATCAAATGACATGTTAGAAGTTCAAACAAAACCAACTTTATTTTGCAAGAGTTTGTTTGTTCCTTTTGGCGTTTCTAGAATAATGGCTGGTTAAGGCATACTATAGCAACCCATGCTCAGATTAGGAATCCAGATTCAGCACCTAATGACCTTGGCATTCCCCTGCATCCCCTATGACATGGTCACATTACTTACTTCTCTCTTCTAAAAGTTAAGACTATCCCCACAAACAAACACGAGCCCTTCCAACATGTTTTGTCCTTACTCACTTCCATCCTAGAAAAATTTCTAAGTGGTCACCTGACATAAAACTATTCCAAACAAAGCACGCTTAACTATGAAGTACTTATGATTGAGCCATCGAAAAGGAAGGTGCACCTTATTTGTATAGTAGAGACTTTCACTTCTTTTAAGCTTTTCTTAGTTATCCTATCCTCAGGATCGTTCTCATTCGAACATGGTCTCGATTTATTCATGCACTCTTTTACTCAGTTGTGACACATACACTTAACTAAAATAAAAGGTCATGAGTTAAATCTCCGCTCAACATATTATTAAACTATAAAAATAAATAAATAAATAAATAACCCTGAATTTTTATCCATGATTGATGTCTTCTCAAGCTTATTATGTTCTAACCTACCATATATGTTTCTCCAAAAGTGAAACTTAGTTCTAGTGTCACTGATGCAGCCATGGTCAGGCTTCATCAATGGACTATGAAAAAGTGTTCCAGTAGACGTTTGGTTTTACTGATGGAGACAAATACTTGGGCCTTTGCTTGCATCTGAACACTTCCTCTGGGCCTGTAAATGGGATTCTATACATATCCACAAAAATGGTGCCTTCTATAGTAAGTTTCCTCTTCGTCACTCTCCGTCTCCTGGCCAGCCACAGTGGATCCATGACAGGGTATGTCTGACCCTATTATTCTTGAAAATATTTTTCTCTGATGAATCTGAAACAGGATTGGATATGGAATTTAGGCCATATTTGGTAACGTAAAACAACATGGTGTAAGAGTACTAATAGGAGTTATGTTAGGAATGTTAGTAGAATAGTAGCAAGGGCATAGCAATTATTAATTAGGGGTGTCTTGGCTGTAAATAGAGGGAGTTAGGGACCGTAGAAGAGGGATCATTCTGGGACTTAGGAGGGAGATTACCCTCTTAAAAGGCTCTTATATGGTAGTTTCTCTTTGATATTGCAATATTTTAGTATCTTGTGTTTTCTGTGTTTGGGTACCTAACAAATGGTTATCTAAATATTTGCTTCTCGTGTTTGATGTGTTTTTTTGAATTTTGAAGAAAAGATAAGCTTGAATGGATACAGAACTACTCATATGTTTGAGAGTCTGAGACTCTCTAGAAAAAGTTACTACTGGCAACTGTCACTAATCTAGTCCCCACCTACATTTACTTTTCTCATCTAACTCGTAGTGAGGGCCATGTTTCTTTCACTTCCAAAAGATCTTGTTCTAATACTTGTGAGCGAGCTAGATTGTGTGCACCTTGAAGTCTCACGAGACAATCACCTAACCCTACTACATATAGTTACCAAGATATCGTATAGAATATTAAATCATAGGTAGGTGGCTAGCATGACTTGAAATCAAAAGATAGTAACTAGTTGGTGGCCGAGTTTGTCTGTAGAATTATTCTCTGAACTTGCATTAGTATGGTTATCTTTTATGTTCTTCAGAATTTGAAACATAGTAGAACTGCAACTTAGGAAACATTTATATGGATTGTTGCAACAGTTTGATTTTAACCCCAGTTAATCACAATTTCACAGGAGAAACCCTCTTTCTTTTTCTTTTCCATTTCGTTACTTGTGATAGAAAATAATTGAAGTCCAAATCCATAAACATTCAAGAACAACAAGCCTTCAAATTCAAGAATAGTTATGAAAAGATTTGTGCATATAAGAAAACTAAAATCATATGAGACGAGAGAAACATCTAGATTTTTGATATGGATCTGGATCCGAATCTGTGAGGATTGAAGTAATGTGTTTATGATCTTCCTCAAGAATATAACTTGGACTTAAACTGAAAAAACATAGTATATTAGGGACTACGTCTCTAGTGGAATGGTATTATTCCTACTGGTCTTCCATAATCTTCTAATCGGATCACTTGAGACCATAATTCAATGCCATTTACTACACCCATTAAATACTCTAATATAATTTTCTTTTATTTGTTACCCACTTTAAATTAAACAATAAATTGGGCACCGTGGCATCAATAACAATAGGTGGAGGAACTGAAAATGTAAGGATGCAGTGTCTGATCTGCCAGTAGGATACCATTGATGGAGTGTCAGTTCACAGAAACCATAAGCTCTGATGTGCAGGAACATGTTCTTGATTCCATGAGTAATAAATGAAACCATTTAAAGAGTGAAACAAGAGTTTGCAGGTTTATAAAACTCATTCTTGGACATCCGTCAATTAATACATCCTGAACAGACACCCCCCCCCCCCCCCCCCC
>NW_019268579.1:366041-379580 GCF_002738365.1 Cucurbita moschata
CTCTCTCTCTCTCTCTCTCTCTCTGCAATCTGTCTAATGATATCTCTTGATGATTATAGAAGAGTAAGTTTTGCTGAATGTGTTCTTCTTCCTCGTTTGGTCCCTCTTATCTCAAATCAGTGCATAAAAATAACTCGGATTTATGGAACTATCACCCGGACCTCACATATTTCTTCTACTAAAGTTAGCGTGAGGTCTCACGTCGGTTAGAGAGGAGAACGAAACTTTTCTTATAAAAGTGTGGAAACTTCTCCCTAGTAGACGCGTTTTAAAACCGTGAGGCTGACGGTGATACGTAACAGGCCAAAGCGGACAATATCTGCTAGCGGTGGACTTGAGCTGTTACCCTTAGCCAATGGCTTGGATTGAGAATCTCCCTTTGTATGTTTCCTTTTAAAGTATTTGCTAGAAAATTGTGTTTGTGTTACCACTTGATATTGCATTCAGTGATTGGTATCTGCATTCACTTGAGTAGAACCAACCGTAATAATCAGCAAAACGAATCACCAAGTTTCTTGTTGTTCTATCTTTTTCACTCACTTTTCAACTATGGATCTTCTGTTAATCTCTTTTTTGGGTTCCTTTTCATGACCATGATGAATATGTAGGTGGTGAAAGCGGTTTGATCAGTTGGGGAAAATCAATGCTTCATCAAACCTCAAGGACCCTTCACAAAAGAAGTACAACAAATAATCACGTGGGACTTTCATGAATTCTAGTTCATGGGATTCATTTCATATAACACGGCTGTCATAACTTTGAACGGGTAGCGATCCCATACGTCGGTCCGAGGGAACCGAAACACAACGAGCGAAACCAACACTTCGTTCTATACTCTGTTTACATACATCTTCCTGTTTTGGTGAAATGGGATTCAAAATGATCCTCGAGTAGAAACTTTGAATGAACAAACTTTATCAGTTGAACCATCATCCATCCAATGGGTGGATACTTGTAAATATTTGTAATGATAAGAAACTCCTCTTGTTTTTGCAAATATTTTCATTAAATAAAGTTGTCTGTATCTTACATTTGTGAAATAGCAAAGGTTGCTTTGACTTCAGATTATCATTGATTACTCGCAGGTTGTGCAGAAATTCTAGTGGATGCCTTTATCATCTTCATTTCACTTTTTACAATAATATTCTTTTTACAATAATATTCATAGTCGAGTTAGTCTAATAGTCAATCATAGTCATGTAAAGGGTTGATCGGAAATGAGTATAAGTCACGGTGACTACCTACCTAAGATTTAATATCTTACAAGTTACCTTAGTGACCACATGTAGTAAAGTCAGACGGTCGGTTTGTGTGAAAATAGCTGAAGTGCACAACATAGTTCAAATACTTATCAGTCGTGATTAAATAACTTTAAGTCGTATTCGTACAATAACATGTTTTTAGTTCGGGGTAACGAAACTCACATAGACTTTTGGGTTTCAAACTATACAAATCTTACCGACAAATAACTTAACGTCCTTGGGATCGAAATTGTTCCTTTGTGCCTTTATTTTCTAATCTCCCATGATTAAGGCGTTTATTAAGGATTTAATCTCATCATTTAAACTTTTGACAAATCTTTGTCTCTCTCTTTAGAGATCATGATCAACCAAATTACTCAACTTTTGTTCAATTTTATGCCAAAAGTGGAGAGAATAAGGGAAAAGGGCATTGGATAATATCTTTTATTATTTTCCTTTTATTTTGTTTATTTTATTTATTTTATTAATATCTTTATAATTTATACTGTTTTGTTCCAAACTAATATCTTTAATTTATTTTTCCTTAAAATAAAACTAAGGATTAAAAAAAATTAAAAGGAAAATATAACTTTTCACTTGGGGCATTTTTGGACAACAGTAATTAAATAAGCATATGAGACTGACGTACTACCAAATTTGTACTTTTTTATTTTTATTTTTATTTTTTAATCTTTTTTATTTTATTTTTATTTTTTTGAATTTTAGTGGGAAAAAGGGCAAAGGAAACTTCTCTTGCTGTCTTGAAATCATATTATTATATTTTTATATCAAATATTAAAAATAGTTTTTTTTTTAAATAAAAAAAATTGAAGAGTACAATTCCACATGTGCATGAATGAAACATCTGGCATCGTACACGCTGTCCGACTGTGAATTATTTGGCAATACGCGTGGCAAAGCTGGGACCCGCCACGAGCCTCGTTGGTACATGTGGGCCCCAGATCTCTTATTTGGCGGCAAAGTTGTCTTGTACTGCGGGACCCGCCATCCCTCCACCTCATTCTTCCGAGAACGATCAACTTTCCCGCTCTCTTAAAATTACATTTTTTTTCATTTATTTATCAAAAATTGCAAAAACGACCCTAAAATTCTAAAAACTTTCACAATTTACCCCCTCAATTAAAATTTAAAAAAATTTAACAAAAATTAAATAAAAATGTGCTAGAAAGCTGGTAAAGCACCCCCGCGGCCGCGGCGGCGCGTGCTAAATAATTGTCATTAACGACAGTGACTTACAAAATAAAGGTCCAAAACGGCACCGTATCGCATACGACGACGACTACCCTATTTGCGTTGAAAATCTCCACCTTCGAAAACTTGACACGTGTCCAATTTTTTTCCAACAAAATATTTAATTTTCTTGAATAAATATTATATTGGCTTTTGAATTTATTTTTGTGATTTTGGATCTTGATCATTAATATTTTATTTCCCCATCATGCCACATAAATCATTAGATCTACCTTCCTAAAATTTTTATATTTCAATAAAAATAAAAAAATCGTCGCATTTTAATTCATTGATATAATAAATATTAACGAAGTATGGATATTAATATAATTTGTAACACTGGTATTTATTTAAAGTGAAAAATTTAAACATTTTAGGATGAGTACGGAAGTGTACACTATGATAATGAGATGATCATCATGCTTAACATGATGTATGATGGTCGTTGTACCTCTGGGCATCCGGCTACAGTCAACTAGTTTGACCAAGAGGCTTATGAGTGTGCGAGCGCACCTAGTGGGTCCATGCTCGCACGTATGGATCGTGTGTAAGAAAGTACTACACATTCAATTTACCTAAACTGAAGTCCACCTAAAAGACTATAGATACGTGTTAATCAGTAAAAGGAGAGATAAAGAAATAAATAATAATAAAAAAAGAATGGAACATTATTAATCACATGGTGCAAATAATGTCGTATACTCAGTCACATGGAGAAACTTATTATGGTGATTTGAAATGAAGAATAGAAGAATTTAAAAAATAATAAATTCGAAAAATGGATTTTCCATTTATTTATTTATTATTATTATTGCGTGTATACGTGGATAATTTAGGAGGTTAAATAAGACAAATTAAATTAAAAAAAAAGAAAAAGAAATAGTGGAGTGGGGAGCAGAGGAAATAATCCCCACGCGGCATGCCAGCTGTATAAGTATAGATTCCGTGATTGCCTACATCCGGTCCCACGTGGACCCCACTTCCCCTCATTTCCTTTAAAATAAAATCATCATTTTCACTCCTTTTTACTCGCCCTTCATTTTCACTTTTTTTTTTTTTTTTATTTATTAATATTTTAAAAATAAAAAATTATATTCGTGAGACTGATGATTATATATAACAAAGGAAAGCAGATAATATCTGCTTGCTGTGAGTTTAGACGGTTACAAATGTTACAAATAATATTGGAGGCAGACGTTCCATTAAATAAAATAAAATTAATTATTATATTTAATTTAAGATCGGTAAAAATAATATTTTATTTGCAATAATGGTAATAATAATAAAAAAAATATAACAAACGTAAAAGGTTAAAAAAAGAAAAAATAAAGAGAAAAAAAAGGTAAGCCTAAAAAAAGGAAAAGAAAAATGATATTTGAAAAAAAGAAGGAAAATTTAAAGGATAATTGGATTAAAATAAGGAGTGAGAAATAGAAATTAGAGAGAGAGAGAGAGAAATGTGGATTGTGGTTGCTGTAGTCCTCAGTTTTTAAGTTCGTGGAATTCTTGAGAATGGAAGCACAGGAAAATTGGTTCTCTCTCTACCCTTTAATGGCGGATTAAGAGAGAGAGAGAGAGAGAGAGGAAGAGAGTCGAAATTCGAGTAATGGGAAGTCTCGTCTCGTCTCGTCTGTTCTCTAACTGTTGAAGTGATCGAAACCTGCTTACCGATCTTGATGGCGAAAACTGGTGTGTTTGATTCTAATCCTACAGTCGTGGGGAAGGCTACGGATTTGAAGAGGGAGTTACAGAAGCTCATCGTTGCTATAATTGATGATGATAATTTCTCCATAGACGCTATTGATCAAGCTAAAGAGATTCTTTGTGCGCTCAAGGAGTTGAAACTCAGGAAGAGATCACGCTCTTCGAATCTCTACGAGAATCTCATTTGCCCTGATGAATTCCGTTGTCCGCTTTCTACAGAGCTCATGAAAGATCCTGTTGTTGTCTCAACTGGCGAGGTTTGTGTTTCATGACTGAGATTTTTGATTTGTCTTCTACGTCTTGGTGATTTTGATTTTGTTGAATGAAATTCTAGTTTTCTAATTGTTTTGTTCTTGTTTTGTGCTTTTGTTGTGCAAACACACTCGTGTGTTTGCGGTTTTGTTGTTTCGCGTAGAGAAACGAAAGATTTGAGGACATGAGCATGTTCTTCTTCTTACCTTTCCTTCCTCTCTGCATTTGTTGAATGTTTTCCGGTGAATATGTTGTTTGGATATGTCTTGTTCGTCTTCCTCTTCTTCAAATTACCTGTCCTCTGTTTTGTGGACGAGATGTTCTTTCAAGATTCAAATAGTTTCTGATTCGATATTTACACTGTGTAGGATTTTCAAGTTTCTCTGCTTTTTAAATCAGAAATTTCAATTTACCTTCTGTTCCACAACTGTATTGTCCCTGACATTGCATCTTTTTTGTTTTTGATTTTCAAGTGCCGACGATTTAATCCTTCATATCTTCAGTGATTGTATTAATGTTTCGTATTATAATCGAAGGGAAGGCAACAAATAATGACCGTGAATCAATATGAATGGTTTTACTGGAAATCTGTAGAGGAAACGAGGAGAATTGCTTATAGATCATTTGTGATGTATGATTTTGGTGTAGATCTAATACCATTGTAAATTTTGGTTGTGTCCTTAAGATATTCTATATGATCGTTTGGTTTCTGAGTGTTCTAGTTGTTGTTTTGTTTCATCTTATTGCAGACATTCGACAGACCCTTCATTCAAAAATGGTTGAAATCAGGAAACCGAACGTGCCCAAGAACTCAGCAAGTTCTTTCACACACGAACCTTACTCCCAATCACTTGATTCGTGGAATGATATCTCGGTGGTGTAGTAGTCGGGGAATTGAGTTGCAAGATCGTGTCCATTATCTTGATGATGATATAATAACAGAGGCTGATCGGGGCCGTTTTCATACGTTAATAGAGAAAATGTCTGCAACATTACCTGAACAAAAAGCAGCTGCTAAGGAGCTTCGGATGTTGACAAAGCGGATGCCCTCATTTCGAGCACTTTTTGGTGAGTCCCATGATGCCATCTCTTTGTTGCTTAGTCCACTTTGTGGAGATAAATCCCAAAGTAGTGTTCATGCGGATCTGCAAGAAGATTTGATCACAACCCTCTTGAATCTGTCAATCCATGACAACAACAAGAAACTTGTTTCTGAAACTCCCAAGGTAGTACCTCTTCTAATGGAAGCATTGAGATCAGGAACCATGGAAACAAGGAGCAATGCAGCTGCCGCCCTTTTCACTCTGTCAGCTCTCGACTCAAACAAAGTACTCATTGGGAAAGCTGGTGCCTTGAAACCACTCATCGACCTTTTAGATGAGGGGCATCCATTATCTATCAAAGATGCTGCTTCAGCAATATTTAATCTTTGTATAATTCATGAAAATAAAGCAAGAGCTGTGAAAGATGGTGCAGTTCGAGTGCTTCTGAAAAAGATCATGAACCAAATGCACGTTGATGCGTTGTTGGCTATTCTAGCAATGCTTTCGAACCATCCAAAAGCTATTGAGGAAATGGGAGAACTTAGAGCTGTTCATTCCCTGCTCAGAATTATCAGGGAAAGTACTTGTTCACGTAACAAGGAAAATTGCATTGTGATCATCCATGCTATTTGCTTATACGATCGAACCCAGTGGAAGGACATGAGGGAGGAGGAGAAATGCTATCGAACCATTTCTGAACTTGCTCAGAATGGGACTTCAAGAGCCAAGAGAAAGGCCAGTGGCATACTCGAGAGACTGAACAGGGTAGTTAATACGACCCATACTACATAATGAAATTCTTGGCGTTCGAAACTTGTAGATTCTGCCTCTAAATCCGGCACTCTGGTCTTTGCCAAGACTCGTTCATCTCATCTGTTTTGGTAATCTTCAATCAACTTGTCTGTATATTCTCTTTTACTGTGGAGTCTAATTTCGATTTCACTGCCAGCTTCATCGGTTCGTGCCTGTGAATAAATGTGAAGTGAGTTCTGTTCCTAAGTTTTTACTTTCATTTTTTCGTTAGCTTTACTTGTTCTTCATCATTGTTCATTTCATCATTACTGCACTTTACCAATGCCTGTTTTTCCCTTTCTCTGATTCATTGAACTGAACCAATAAGTTTAGAGCTGTTCAAAAGGAAGTGAGCAAATATGATTGGAGAGAATAAAAGGAAAAAAGAATATGATTGTTGCCTGCATATGCTCCTTAGTGGTATCAACTGGATCTTTCCTTGGGCAACAAACAGGAAAAGTCGTGTGCATCATTTTGAATGGTTTCTGTGATATGTAGTAGTAATGTGGTCCATTGAAGATGAACTGAATAGGAATATTGGATGCCTTCTACCTTTTTGTGAAGATATTCACTCTTTTAGTCTCCTTTTATCCATTATGCAATGACACCCCTTTACCTTAGACTTCCCCCATCATCTCTTGGATTACTTCACAAATTCCTTGTCACTTCATGCCCTCCACCTTACCATTTCCATCGATACGAATTCTCGTCCAAAAACATTGATACAAACATAATTGTAGCAAGAGGTACTTATATCTATCCTTATGAATGAGTGGTAAGCCTCAATCTCCTCTAGTCTTGTCTAAAAATGCCGATACAAGTATAACTAAGTAAGAAGTAGCTACTAATATCTCTCCTCAAGAATGGTAAGTTTCAAATCTCCTCCCCTTCTTTTGTGCGAGTAATTTGTATGAATATGAAAGGGTTCTTGGTTTCTTTTTAAGCTCTGTGATTTTGTTTTTCCTTTTCTTTTTCTTGTTGATTTTGGTTTCATAATTTGCTGCCATTGAGGCCAAATGATTCTTTTTATTGACTGTTTACAGGTTAGTTCACTTGGAGGCTACTTCGATTTATTGTCTTCAGTTCTCTCTCTTCAAATGGTTGTTTTCTATAATATATATTACCATAAATAGTACACCAAATCAAGTCAGGTTGCTTTCCAGTCCCCTTTTTTCTGTATTCAAGGGAGGGAAACCCCCCCTCATCCTCATGTCCCTGCTAGCTGTATCTTTGGATTTTATTTATAGAATCTTCATTGAAACATTCAACTTGAGAAGATCAGATAAATAAAATTAAATCGTTCTTCGGTTCTATAAGGGTCATGCAAATATGCAAATATTTAACGACGTAGAAAAAATGGTTTTGAGTCATAGTAGTCATATACTAGAATTTAATATCCTGCAAGTTACCAACGACCAAATATAATAAGCTTAAATGATTGCCCTATAAGTACCGTGAAAGTACACCGAACTCGCGGATGGAAAAGACGTCCATTTAAAACTGCTAAATGGGTTTATGACCTTAATATTGATTTGGAAAGACAATGATATTTGGGTTTGCATCTTAATATAATCATTGTCATACAATGGATTGTGTAGCTAATGTGTGGTTGGTGGTAGAAGATACAAGTCCCCATTTGCTTTTTCTTGTCCACAATAATGTTTCATTTAATCAATTTTTATATGTTCTGTCTGTTCATATGTTCATATGGACAAGTTTAGTTGAACTGTTACATCAATTTTTTAGGATATCACTGCTTATGTTTGGAGCTTTTCTCTTGAAAAAGAGAGAAAATAATGCCACAACATTGAGAAAAATGATACTTTAATGAATTTTCTTGTGATCTTAAAAAAAAAAAAGGAAAATAAATTATGGGTTTGTTTTAATATTATCAATATTCTTGCCTGGCTGTGAGATAGGATAGAAATGAAAAATCATGTGGTGTGTGAGGTTTGTGCAGTACAATAATTTTGGGGACTTTGGACAACAACAATCAATGGTTGGGCCATGAAAGGAGTCGAGACGTTTAAATGCTCGACTTGTTCGATATGAATTGAAAACTCATCCAAATCACTTGAAAAATACTTAGACTCAATTTAAATTTGAAACTCATACTAACCTCGCCTTACAAGTTGTAATCAAGCATTACTTCTTACTTACGCAAGGTTGTAAAAAAAAATGGCGTCGCCCATAGTGAGAAAACGTTCCACATAATCAATAAGAGCAAACAAATTAGCATTATTGCTAAGGTTCCATAAAAAACGTCAATTTAAATATGAAAAGGTATGTCAACTTAAACATCACTCAACCAATTAATACATACTCTAAATTAGTAGATCAAAGGTTTGAACACAACAAGACATAGCCTTTCCAGCTTGAAAAGCAAAACTTTAGAAAGGAACAAACTCGCACCGAAGCTGAACATAGCCTTCCAATTAAAACCGTAATGAAGGTTTAAGTAATAACTGTACAATAAAATTATCAAGACAGGACATCATATACATGATTGACGCTACCACCTCAGAATGTCATGGAAAGCATGATATCATATGACAAACCGTAATCGACAATGCATACAGAAGAGTCGAGGACAAACTCACGCCATTAAAGACACGAGACCGTGCAGGCCTAACCATCAACTCGATTGAGTTCCGTTTCAAATTCAACTTAATCTGTATTATAAGCCCATCCATGCTTATCTAGAAAGGCTTCTACTGCTTCCTTTATGGCTAAATTCGGTACAAGTTGTGACTCATCGAGCAGTTCCCGCGTTAAGGGATCGAAGTTACCCACCTAGATAAGGAAGAAAATGGTTAAAATTGTAGCTACAATACATGGGAAAATGGCAGTGAAAGGTGTAATGTTGTCACCTTTCGAAAATGGTCGAGTATCACTGCTCTCTCATATGTAACCCCGCTCGGAGTAATAACGGGATCACGAAGAATATCAAGTGTAATTTTACAACAAAGATAATCAGGCACCTGAGAATATTGAATTAGTACCTCCACAGGATTTAAGCAGCAAATGTTATGCCTAAAAGCTTGTCACAATGAAAAATTGAAGATAGCAACCATCATGCTTATTACCTCAGATGGCGCATCCGCCTCCCCAACTTTTTCAAACACACTTCTTAGAGACTTTAATTGTTTCCTATGAGCAATTTCAGCTTCATCTACAAACCCTTCTAGTTCAGAATGGTCAAGAAAATACTTTTGTTCAAGGGCTGCCTCACAAGCTTCTCTGAAAAACAATACATTCACCAAAATCAAAAAAAAGGAAACAGAATCGAGAAACCCCCCGTCTCAAATTTTTAGTATCAAAGAGTGTTCATGCAACTTGTGCGCACCTCGACTATTCTCATGTGACGACTGCCTAGCCCTACAATATTTAGTTGCTAGGTACACTCGTAAGATATTAGATTCTAAGTGGTCACCATGACTCGAAACGCATTTCCTAAGTCCATTTGTTTAACGGTTATGGTTCATTAATATTTTCAGCTAAAAAACGTGTGCCTAACTATCAATTACAAAAGTGTACATGCATCGAACTCTGGAAAACCAAAAAGGCTGAACTCAGAAAAATAACTAACTTCAAGGTCTGTAATTCCCATGAACGTTTGGTAGAAGCTTTTTCCCACTCCCTGTATTTTGCTTTGGCAAGCTCCTGCCATATTTCCTCAACCATATAACTCTTTGGATTTGCACCCCTACCAAGATCCAAAGCCTATAAAAAGAGATGAAATTAAATTTATGTTTGTATAATAAACATGTCATGCTTACAAAAACTACATGCTCAGTGGCAGGGATGCAACGTACACGAACCAAAAGTCTAAAATATTTCTAGATTCACAACCGATATTTTATTCCACTATTGAAAAAATTATTTGAACCGAAACGTTACTCAGAAGAAATGAGTCAACACCACAGAAGTTTCATTCAGAATTCTGTAGATTCATTTGTAGAACTAGTTGTGAATAGGAGATTTGCACATTCTTAGGAAAAAAATTTCATTTAGCTGAAACATAAAGAAAGTAATGTAAAGATAAGTGACAGCTGCTTTTCAATTAGTACTCTACCTTTCATCTTATCTAACCAATTGCTATCACTTTCTCTGTTACAACCCACGCCTCCTACTATGACAGACTAAACTCTCAAAAGACATCCAAGGCACACATATTCTCTCCTCTTATCAAACTAAAAATCCCTTTGCTGTGCTGCACAGTAGGCGTCCCCCACTTAAGCAGTCGTTTCTCTAAACTATTCAAACTACAGTTCAATCAACAATGCAGAAAACAGGAGAAGGATCTCATCTGTAAAGGAAATTGAAAAGAGTTCGGTGGGTTGTAAATCCAGGTATTTGAAAAGCTCACTTAAATCAAGTCTCCTTTCGAACAGTGCAGAAACAGATGGTGGGCAGTTCAGATTATGAAACGTCGCCCCGATCTGAGAAAAAGGTTGCCTCCTTTTTTTACCTCTAATTTTGATTGATGAGGAAGGAAACCACAAGAATTTCTATGTACCTCAAAGAAAATCGAGCTGCAGTTCAAGATATTAGTGGTTTTAGAAGATACCTTAATTAGGCCTCCAAAGTGGCTACTGATTGCTTCAAAACAACTATAGAAATCCACCCACCATGACCCAAAATAACTTCTGGTTTGCTATGTTCTTCATCCAATGGACATCCATTTCCCATTTGGACCAAGACCACTCAAGACTTTTCCATCTCTCATTTGAAGCATTTCTTTAACAACCATAAATGGCTGTACTTTTTGAAGTGTAGAAGTTCATGGGTTCAAAAAATATACAGAGCAAAGAGCAATCAAGTCCATGAAGCAAAAAATGGAATCAAAAGTTTTCATAGGGAAGGGCAAAATTTTACATCTAAACTTTATATATATATAAAAAGTTTTCAAAAGTTATTTCTGCAATTCATAATTCAAATGAATCTCCAATCCAATCTTCTACTCAATTTCATCTCTACGTAGAAATCAATTGTTTTGTATCCAAATGAAAAGGATAAAAGAGGGTACAATACAAAAATCAAAAGTTACCTTCTCCAAATGCTTGATTCCTTCTGGATATACATTATTTTGTATTAATGCTAGGCCTAACATATAATGTCCCTGCACATCAAAAAATTGTCAACAAATGTGATATACAAAGAAATAGAGAAGGAAGGATCATCGATCAAGAATTCAAGATAAGACAAATGCATAAGAAAACTGTAAATAAGTTGGAGGCAGCAGGGGAGGCTGAATTGATATCACGCGCAACATTAAAGCAATACCTTCACAGAATTGCTATCAATCTGAATAGCTCTCCGGCAGTCCTCCTCCACCTTCTTCCAATCACTATATACCATAAGAAAAAACTAATCCAATGTAAAAATGAAGAGAAACAATGTAAAAATGAAGAAATTGAAAGGAATTAGGGTTGGTGCCCGTACATACTTCCGCTTGCGATGACACAAAGCGCGGTTCGTCAAATACACAGCAACATTCGGGCATAGCGTAATCGCCTTCAAGTCCAAACAACAAGAACATCCCGAAATTAACGGACACAAATAAAACTACAGAATCCAATAATCAAATGGTTTGATCCTGATACAACCAAACGTTCTACCTGCAAATTCTAACAAATCCAAAATAGCAACTAGAAACGAAAAGAAATCGAGAGATAGAGAAAAACCTCGGTGTAGGCTTCAATGGCGGCTCCGATTCTACCTTTTTGAAAATAGTGGTTTCCATCTTTTCGGAGAAGCTCGGCCTGTTTTGCAGCGCCAGACAAGGCCACGAAGCCCGGCCCCATCGCCGATCGACGGAATCAAAGCGACAATAATGGATGAAACTTTGGGGGTTTTTTTAGGGTCAGGCAATCAAGAACAGAGAGAAAATTGGTTAAATGGGATTACAGAAATCGAGGCGTTTCCTTAAGAATAGTGATTTCAAGCGATTCGCCGGCAAAATATGTGTTGACGCCAAAGTTGACAAATTTCCCTCTAATTATTTTCTACGGATAATTATAAATTCCTTTTTTTTTTTCTTTTTCTTTCCCTCAAAAAATTAGTACAAAAAATATTTTTAGTTCTAAATAGCCCGGACCTTCTTTGACCGTTGATTGACGAAAAATGACGTGGCAGTTAAATAATATTACTTTTGATGAGGTGGACTTCCCCTTCTCCTGCAATCTTGCCGTCGCCGTCGCCGTTGCGCCGCCTCCTTCCCCTGTCACCATCGGTGATGCCATTGGAAACCGCCGAAACATAAAATCCTTTACCATCGTCTCTCTGGAAACTGATTTCATTCTTCTGCAGAAGTCCCACCGGTTTCTGCTTGCCGGTGTGGTCCGCTGGCTCCGACCCACCTTCGTCACCTATGTAACCGCCGTGATTAGCAGTCGGACCATAATGTCCGTCCATTTCATCCTCTTTCACGGCGAGATTTACTTCTTTCCGTCGCAGTTGTCGCTATCTGCCGTGATCCCCTGCTTCTCGTCGTCGCTCAGATTCGACTGCTACAGCTTTGGTTTCGCCGGATAAGGCGGCCGGAAGCGGTTGTTGGTGGTGGTGCGGCTCGCGTGGGACATAAGACACCGTAAAAGGGTGGTGTATTTGGTGAGTATTTCGGGGATTCGTGGGATTTTAATGAATCGGTAAATCCAATCCCAACATTGCCAAATTCATCCCGGAAAACATCCCTCCACCACCGATAACTCCACCCACCGCCGCCGCCTAAACTACTAATTCCCACTAAAACCACCCCCAAATCTCTCTGTTCGCTGTTACTAGTTCCAGAAACAGAAATGCCTAGAAATTTGAAGAATTCTAATCTAAAGAGAGAGGAGAACAGTGGGTTTATGGGATCGAGTGGAGAGAGAAAGTGAAGAGCAGCCAGTTTTGGGAGCACGGAGTGTGGTATTGGGTTGACGGAAAACCGCCCATGGTTTCGGACAGTTCCGAACAACCTGACACTGGAGTTCCTGTAAGGGTGTCATCGACGGCGGCCGTGGAAGAAGATGGTGCAACGGCGACGGCGACATTGTCGGGGAAGGAGAGAGGAGGATGCAAGCTGAAGGGGAGGCAGAGGAAGGAAGAACACTATAAAAGTCAACTAAACGAGGAAGCCTTCTTTTTTCTTCTTTTTATATATATTCTTAAAAAATATATTAATTTCAAAGATTCTTTCAAGGAATCAATTTCCTTTTTAATAATAATTTCTATTAAACGATAATATTTTATAAGCAAAAAAAAAAAAAAAA
>NW_019268579.1:379726-380598 GCF_002738365.1 Cucurbita moschata
TTAATTTCTAAAAATTCAAATATTAATATTATAACATAATATTTTATTTGGTATATATATAAAAAAAATTTAATTTCTAAAAATTCAAATATTAATATTATAACATAATATTTTATTTGGTATATATATAAAAAAAATTTAATTTCTAAAAATTCAAATATTAATATTATAACATAATATTTTATTTGGTATATATATAAAAAAAAATAGGTCAAAATAGGCAGGAAAGAGATGGTCGATAGAAAATATAATCCCGTCTCCTGTTTTATTTAGCTATTGGGAATAAAATATTTTTTCACTCTGTCCCTCATTCTCGATTTAAACAGGAATTCTCGACTCCATTCGAGTCAGTAGGTTAAATAAACATCAATGTGTATCGGGCATTAAAATTAAAATTAAAATTTAACAAAAAAAAACAATAAAAACAAATAACTAAAATTTGAACTAAAACCATTAATATTTTTAATCATAAACTAAAATAGGCAGCTTTAAAATCAATGGCAAAGACAGAATATACCAAAATAGGATTAAAACTAAAACTAAAAACACGATTTAAACATTACATTGGAGGAGAAAAAAAAAAAGTAAATCAAAGAAAACAATTGAAAACGGCGGCAGCGGAGTCCACATTCCGACGAACACTACCGCCATCAGATCGTCGGATTTTCAACATTTAAGAACAAATCCGGACCATTTCATCCACCAAATCTGTATGGATTTTCAATTAATTCATTCTTCATTCATCCATATTTGGTAACCGTTTCAGTGGCGTTGAATCAATGGTCAAATCAATTTCACCACAAATCATCCCCAATTTTGCCCTAACAAAAAAAAAACGCCTCTGTTCTCTCTTTTTTTTTTTTTTTTTTTTC
>NW_019268579.1:380673-406340 GCF_002738365.1 Cucurbita moschata
TTTTTTTTTTTTTTTTTTTTTCTCTCAATCGATTCATCGATTCAATTTTCTCTCGCTCTCTCTCTCTCTCTGTAGATGGAAGCGTTAGGTTCTTACCCGATCAGTTTCGGTTCCGGTAGGGTTCCGACCACGAGCGACGGCGATGAGTCGAAGAGGCGTCCGAATAGGAGGAGAGCGTTCCAGGCCGCGGGCGATTGGCTGAGGCGGAGATCCACGGCGGCGAAGATCGGTCTTGCGGTGGCGGCGGCGGTGGCTGCGATGTTTGTTTTGAAGCACACTGTTACGAATCATAATTACTTGTTCATCGCGAGTGAAACCATTCACGCGGCTGGTCTTCTCATCCTCGCTTATAAACTCACCACTCATAAAACCTGCTCCGGCGAGTTCCTCTCCCTCTCTACTTTTTTTTATTATATAATATTTTTTCCACAAAATAAATTAAATTAAATATTTTATTTATTTATTTTTATTTAGTATTATTTACAATAAAATGGTTAATTTTGATTAATATTAGGGTTTTGTTGTTCTTATACTCGGATTTTATAATGAAATTAGGTCTGTCTTCAAAAAGTCAAGAACTCACGGCTTTATTCTTATCGGTACGATTGATTTTCGGGTCAATTATGGAGGTTGATGTATACACATTTTTGGACTCCATTAATTTCATCACCACGATTTGGGTCATCTATATGATCCGCTTCAAGTTGAAAAATACATATAACAAAACCCTTGATAACTTCCGTTTGTATTATGTGGTAATTTTTTCTCTTCTCTTCTTTCTAATTGCATCGACTTATACATTATCGATGAAATTCATTAGTTATTATCTGTTGTGATTGTGTGTTAAACAGGTCGTACCGTCGATGGCGCTTTCGTTATTTATCTTTCCCCATGTCCACTATAATGCCGTGGTTCGTGTGTTGTGGGCATTTGGCGTGTATGTTGAATCGTTTTCAATGTTGCCTCAGCTTCTAATGATGCAAAACGCTAAGGTTTCATTTTTATTTCATTCTCATGAGTTTATTAAATGATTTTTTATTTATTATTATTATTATTATTATTTTTTTTTTAGATGATCGAGCCTTTCACCGCACATTATGTGTTTGCTATGGGGATTTCCAGATTCTTAGCTTTTGCTTATTGGGTCATTCAGGTAAGAAAATTTCAAACTGACACAATATCTACCATTAAAGAGTGTGAATAGATCTGAAGATATTATTGTTTAAAGAAAGCAGAGTTAGAAAGGAAAATATAAACTAACTAAATTGAGAATAAGATAAAATATACTCACAAGAAAAAACATTAACAAATATCTAAGATATATTTCATAACTAATTGATTACGAATATCTTAACTAATTCAAACTAGCAATGCACTCAATTCTTACACATTTCAGAAAATTTCCCATTCCGAATTTTTAGTCCTTATCCTTTGGTTGATGACCATTTTTTATGTGTTTTTTTTTAATGGAATGAAATTTGTGTTTAGGTTTACGAGACTCGTGGGCGCTATTTGCTATTGGTTGGCCACGGTTATTTTTGGTTTATGGCTGCTTTCATCGCTGAAATGATTCAATCGTTTATCTTATCTGACTTTTGCTATTACTATGCCAAAAGGTAAAGTCTCATTCGTTTCCTCTATCAAAATTCATTTAAAAAAAAAAAAAAATCATAACTAATTTCATGTCCTATCTCTCAAACTTTGATTTTGTTTAAAATTAATTTGGATTTATATGTTTCTAATTCTATTTTATGGTCTTGAATTGCAGTGTGATGCAAGGAAAGTTGAGGATGCCGGTTTAGAGTATATTTTTTCTCAAAAAAAAATTAATAAACAATATGCGTTGTTATGAATGTTTCTATGCATTTTAATTTTACCTTTGGATGGATAGCTGGTTCTTGTTCATACCCTCGTGTTATATCTCGTTTAAATTTAATAATGTATTATTGTAACGATTCGAATTATTAAATTCAATGTTACAGAATGTTACAGAATCGTTGCTTCATATATGAAAAACTTTCTACCCATCAATATTTTACAAAATTATTTTAATTATAAGAAATCAATAGTAATTTATTTAAATATCTATTTAATTTATTTGACAAAAAAATTATTAAATATTATTTAATTTATTTTGACAAAAAAAAATATTAAATAAATTAATTACTGATTTTATTATCTAAAATTAAATAATATAACAAAATTGTTAAAAATACACTCTTTATTTTTTATTAACAACACTAAATACAATTATTTAATTTATAAAACTCTTATTATTTTTTTTTTGTCCTCTTTAATTTAGGAAAAGAAATAACTCGAAATACGAAGAAGAAAAGAAAAAACGGAAATCGACGTGGCCACTCCAGCACCGTCGAATCCACATCCTTTGTCCACGTCTCTTATGAAGTCACGTGGCACCTAAACAAGATAGTTCCACGCGCCGCGTTGAAGAAAAAGAACCCCACAGAATTATTCGTCACCGTACTCTTACCCCGTCTTATCCAAACAAAACCAGCCACGTGTCTGACAGCGTGTCATAACCAATCAAAAAAGTTGGCGTCCTTAGCTGTCATATCATCACGTGTCATCAGAGTGGGACCCATAAAAACGATATACATGTGTTCATAGTCTACATGGTTAAGCTGATCTCGCGGCATGAGATTTTAACGTGGAAAGAGAGATTCGTGGGGACGGGAAAATCACCCCGCCACGTGTTCTTCTTCGCCAGCCTGTCAGACAGTCCTGCCTTTTCCCGCTAAAAATCCGACACGTGGCGTCCACATACCTCTCTCCAATAATTTATTATTCGAAAACCTTAGATTAGGATCAAATAATCATAATAAATATATTATAATAAAAAATAATTAAAATTAAGATTACCAAATTTTAATGGCGATGCTCTAAAAATATCTCTCTGATTATATCCTTTCGTCTTGCTTTCTTCTTCCTTCCTCCAACCCCACCGCCGTCCTTACCTCCTCCATGGCCGACACGTCACCCCTTCTCCATTCCCCGAGAATCACTCCGTCCAATCCATATAACCCAATCCCGCATTCCCACATTTGTAATCTTCTTTTTCTGCTGCGATTCTCTTCATCTTTGTTCTTCGATTTTGTGAGAAGATGAAATCTGTGGTCTTAACAGATGAAAACAACAACGACGTAGACGTCGATTTAGCGTTGTCAATCGGCGGAGTTTTTAGAACCTTACCGGAGAAATCGACGGCGTCTGGTTCTTCCTTCACGTTGTGGACTAGCGATGTAGACGAGGAGGATAGCGGAGTTACTGATGCCAAGAACAGAGGCCAGATCCGGCGACGAGAGACCAAGAGGAAACGAGACGAGGAAGACGAACGGAATCCGCCATTGAAGAGGGAGAAGAAACTTCAAGGCGTTGGATATGAATGTCGAAATGGATCTGCAGAGCTAATGCCGTATCCTTACTCGTCGTTGCAGTACGTGCCGTTTATGAATGGCTTCGTTTTCCCCTGTGTGGTGCCGTACTGGGCGGCGGCTGGCCACGGCGGTGAGAGAACCGTCCATCAGCCGGTAGCTTGCCGGAGCTTCAGGCCGTTTGAGACGGATCGAAGAGGTTCAGACGGATTTTCGAATGGAAGGAAGAACAGGAAAACTGGGTCTTGTGGATCATCCCCTGTTTGCAGTTCCTCTGTTATTTCTGATAATTACCAGAGTTCATCTCATGAAGGTGCCTGCAAATCTTGTGTTTCTCAGAATGTGTCAATCCTCGATCATTGATTTCCTTTTCATGAGTATGGTTCTTTTTTTTTCCCTCTCAGAATTGAGATTTTACTCTGTTGTTCATTTTCTATCAGGAGGTGGTAGCAGCTATACCAGAAACAATTCATGTAATTCCTCATCAGATCGACACCAAATGCGATGTCCGAACCCGAAACCGAATACGAATGGTTCTGTGAATCATGATAAACCAAAGCCTTGCAGTGAGAACGGGACACAATGTGAAGAGAAATCTGGTGAATCCCATGTCCACAAGAAAGAGCCAATCACTGCATCGAGCAACAAATCTGTTTTCAATTCCCAGAGGTCTCCTTCCATGTCAATAAAGAACATGAAGATGGAGAATGAGGAACTTCCAAAGCCTCAAATTCTAGGCCGGAATGTGCCAAGCCTTCAGCAAATGCCCTACGTTTCGACGACCGGAGTTGGTCCCAACGGCAAAACCATCACTGGATTCTTGTACAGATACTCCAACTTGGAGGTCAGTATTTTGTGCGTCTGCCATGGAGAATCCTTTTCACCGGCCGAGTTCGTCAAGCACGCCGGGGGCGAAGAAATTTCTCACCCTTTGAGACACATTAGTGTTCTTCCTACTAATGGAATACCATCTGCAATCAGATGAAAGCATTTGATCTTAGATCATAACAGCTTAACGTGTTTTTTTTATATTGAAACCTTGGGGCAGGAGAGGATCTGTAGCGAAGTACTTCAACGTCTTATTTGAGGGCTCTTTCAGGCCCCAAATCTTTTGGCTTTGTGCATATTTTTAGAACATTTTCCAAGGCATTCAGATATAGAGTTTCAACTATTACATATAGAGACTAGTTCCAATGCTAATATCATTCTAATGTTCTATTGGGGTTGAAACTATTTTTTAATCATTATCTAAGTTGTCGAAGTACCTCATATGATATTGTTCTAAACAGATAGTCACCATCACTCGAACTCATTGATGTCGATCCTCCAGAATATTAGAGCTCTAGAAAAAAGGGAATGTATCAGTATTTGATATAGTTTTCAACCTTATAACAAGAAATAAGAATTGAATTATACTCCGATTCCCACCACCATCGCTCCAATGTAAAAAGATCATTAATTTTTTCGCAAAGCTGTGATGTCATAGAGACGAATACCAAACTCATGAGGGGTTTCAATTAAATGAAAGCAGAGTGAGCTCGAAAAATTAATAAAACATCGACTTATTTGTAATGGTTCCTTTGCTTCATACACTAACAAAATAGAAATAATACAACAATAGTGGAACCTGATTACTGATTGACGCCATGATAGACAATACACAATTTGACGCAACAACAATTACAATAAAGGCTAACAAAATTGTTTGCGTGATCATGGCTGCAGGATTACCGCCAAGTCTCGCAATGTGGGAGCTGCATTGTTCCATCAGTTAGGCCAAGACAACCTCCATGAATCTGTGTCTACTTCTGCCATTTTCTAATTCACAACTTCTTCTTTGGTCTAGAATCAGCCTTCGGCCGCGACCTAGAAAAGGGAGAGAGGGAGGGGGGGAAAGATGAGAGATATGAGATTCACGTAGGCTTTACAAATTGGGAAAAACAGCACTAACTTAAAAGCTATAAATATTATAGAAAATAAAATGGAATGAACATAATTCATACAATGAAGGAAGGTAGCAAAAAATAAAAAGATGTAGGCCAGGAGAAAGTAAATTATTCCGTCAAAACTCCTATCTACTACTGTATTTCAGAAACACGGAAAGAAAAGAAACCAGCTCTAATTAGAGAGTGAAAGTATAACAACATGGAGTGCAAAGCAAAAACATTTCGAACAGGCATCATCTTATTGATTTACAACGTATCTAATGCATCAGCGTAACCATGAAAGTTTATATGAATAAGGCTTTATGAAAACCACAAGGAAAATGTAGTTGTTTTTTATTTCCTTTTTTTCTCTTCTAATTATCAAAAATAAAAAACCAATACGAGAGCAAAGAATTCAAGCGATAGCATTTGAAATAATAAATCAAGAAATATTAAGAAAATAAAATGGCTTGAATCCAATCATGACAGGAAAGTGGCAGAAAGGGGAAAGAAAAAAAAAAGTCTGTTGTTCCAGGTAAAATTGGACCATACGGACAAGCACAAAGACCACGAAAGTCAAGGACCAAATGAGATTAAAAAATCCAACACAGTGAAAAACAAGCTAAAGATGAAGAAAGTCGGGTCACAGCCACTAATCAAAAGAAAGAAAAGAAACTTGGGCAGAAGCCAAGTTTCCTTATTAGCACCCGAGTCCGACATTCCCGGATTCGTGTGATCCTAGTCCCGCCCAATAATTCCAATCCTCTTTTACCCTAACCCAGAAAGAATCAACAAAACTGGGGATATAATCACTTTCTTCTATTAGGAGAAGGAAAGCCAACTAAGTCCAAAGTTCTTCCAATTCCTAAAGTTCTTGCTAAACTAAATTTCTCCTAGCTAACTTAACCATTAGACATGTGGCAAGCACCACACCAATATGAAAGCTTTTCTTGTCTTCCATGCTGCATTTTTTCCCCTTGAACAAATTTTACCATTGTCATGTGAAGGTTAGGTGCACTACCTAGTAAGGATTTTGGCAACGCCTATCCAGTACTATAACTTAGAAACTTAGTATGGAAAGAAACCAGCTCAAATTAGAGAATGAAAGATTAATGATATGAACGCCCATTCTGGCGTTCAAGGTCAAAAAAATATTAGAAACAGGCAAGATCTCATTGATATCTAATGCATCGGTACCAAGTTTATATGGAAACCATGATGGCTGAAAATATCTTTTTTTTTTAAAGAAAATATATCTATGCAAAAGTTACAAAATAGCAATGCAATAAATAATGAGATATTTGACATGAACCCCCATTTTTTGTAAAAGTTGTCAAAGGTATTAATCCCTCCACCTCAAATGTTATTGAACTAATAATAATAATTATAATAATATGATGTTTTGCTATGCTTGCAAATAAAGAGCAGCAACTTGTAGTTAGTACCAACCTTTTTCCAGGTTTCTTCCTTCTTTCACAACAGATGCTTGCCATTATATCATCAATTGACAAAACTTTCTCAAGACTGCTGTCTAATAAGTTGGACCCATTTAAGGCAGAAAATTGAGACTGATCTGGGACACCTGACACACTAAGTTGTCCTTTAAGATGCTCCATCAAAATAAACCCTGCATGGATAGCGCCGTAAATGCAAAATTAGTTAGATAGTGCCATAAATGCAAAATTGTTCAGCAACTAATATAGTAGATAGCACATAGAAAGCAACACGGTGTCCGTACACTAGGGATGCTAGAGAGGTGAGAGTTTACACTAGCATTCTAGCAATGATAAGATAATTAGAAGAAACATAAATACAAGAAATACAGCACAGAAAGTAGAAATACCTATAGCACGTAGTGTCTTCAGATCAAATTTCTCAGCTAGATCTTCATGGCCAATTACTTTTGCTCGCTGGAGAACTAGCATTTTAATGCTAATCAGAAAGTCCTGCCACATACATCATATATAGAAACAATAAGCATATGATCCGAACCAAACAGCTCATACTGAATGTACCTTTGAATTTGACAGTACATGGAAATCCTAATACAGATCGTCGTCCATTTTTATCAAAATCAAGTAAAAGACATTAATCCTTTCAAATAAAATTCATAGGAAAAAATATAAAAATTCGCGTGGCTATTCAACAACCACAAGAAGAATGCTCGATATTTGTAAGAAAAGCTTACACCATAAAATGAGTCGGTGTCTAATACAAAAAATTCCAGATGGAACTTACAAGCTCTGATTCAGATAACGAGCAAAGCCAACTGATATCTTCAATTCTGTTATCCTTCAAAATTTCTTTCGCCTCTTCCATAGAAATCTTCCACTAAATTACTCCAGAAAAAGTGCGGAACGTATAGATTCCGCGAAAACTTCAATGATTAAACAGCCTACATTAGGAAACATTAAAGGAAACAACGGTCAACACGAGAAGCAACTTTCCTTAACTTCCTCCGATCTCCTTCCCTAAATGCAAACAGAAATACAAGAAACCTAATGTCAGGTGCTCACCTTAATTTGGCGAGGACTTCGAGTCGCCCTAACTCTCCACTTTAATTCCACTTCGTAGCAACCTCTTTCTATCTCCCGTTCGCAAAATTTTCCTCAATTCCTCCGTCTTCTTTGCGAATCGCAAATCTAAGTCCGTACCCCTCAGCTTCTTTTCTCTGAATTCTGATAATCAAACCTCCCGCGCCGTCGCCTTGGCTCGAATCCGGCGAAGCGACGGCGAGGAGTTCGTCGGGGGAGTAGGGCAGAGTTGAGTTGATCAAAGAAATTAGGTTTTCAACAGGACGTTGGATTGGACTCCCTCGTTTTGTACTCTCGTTTGATTTCTTCAACGTCTAATTGTTTTCAATTATATATAGTTTTATATATTAAAAAAAAAAAAAAAAGTTTTCGGTTTTGAACAAGGTTTTGGATTGGACTCCTTATTTTTGGGCTCTTATACTAGTGATATATGGGCCGACATGAGTTGGCCTTTTAGGCCCATAAACTATTTTCATCTATTTTTTTTAAAATTGTTGGGTTTAATTTTATAAAAAGAAATTAGTTTAACCACGTTGGGGAGTGCTTGATCAATAATATATCCTAATTTTATGAGATTTAATTAGTTGTTAATTAAAAAATAAATAATATTTTCTAGAGTGTGGATTTAGGTGGGTGTAAAAGTAAGAAAAGTGAAAGGTGAAAAAGGAAATTAAAGGATGATTCTTGCTAGAATAATTTCAAGATTCAACAAATCTTTTTAACTTTTTAGATTAACAATAATAAAGTAACTTTCAGAATCCACCATTAACAATAAATACATATCAATATAGATATTTTTCGTTCATCCGGCTAAAACATATCCCTAGCAGTCGCATTTTAAAATTATGAAGTTGATTACGATATATAACGAGTTATCGGGCTAGACCCTCCTATAGTATACGCGTTTTAGAATAATAAGGCTGACAAAAATACGTAACGAACCAAAGTGGACAATATCTACTGACAATCAGCTTTGGTTGTTACAAATGGTATCAGGTCCAGTCACTGAAAATGTGTGAGATACTAATCGAGTAGGGCTAGATTCTCTCCATTTTAAAACTGTGAAAGTGACAACAATACGTAACGAGCTAAAACGAATAATATCTACTACCAGTATGGTAATAGAGCCAATCACTAGATGATGCAAGCCACTGATCGGAGTAAAACTAGATCTTCAGTATAAACCCTAACAAAGGGGACAATATCTAACTAGAATATGGTATAAGAGCCAATCAAGTTTGGAATTAGAATATACTGTGATGATGAATTAAAATATGTACCTTCACTGTCTGAACAGATGAATCAGAAGGGGGGGAAACCTCACACCCAAAAAACAAGGAGATGAAAATGGAGAATTGTGATGATGATGAACAGAGAAGAAGAAGAAGAAGAAACCGCCATTAACAGTGTAGAATGAAGAACCAGAACCAAAACCAAAACCCTAAAACAATGGATCAATGGATCAATGGACTGATCTCTTTCTACTTCCATGTCTACTCAACCATCCAAATCCCTTCAAAGCTTTCGACATTTTGACGAGATTAGGTCTCCCCATTCCCAAATTCATCTTCCCCGCCGAGAATTTCAGAGCCTGTAAACAGCAAAGTTGCCCTTCTCGATCTTCATATTCATCTTCATCTTCATCTTCCTCTTTGCCTTTAATTTTCTTCCCTTTCTTCGATTTCCCGTTGATTTTCTCATTCTTCTGCAATTTATTCCATTCGCTCTTCTCGTATGTCTCCCATAGCGAATCCATCCCCTCTGTTCCTTCTGAATTGTGTCGCTCTTCGAAGAGCTTACACGCGAGTGTTCTTCTCCATTCTTTCTCCTTCCTCACCGATCCGTAGCTTCCGAGTGAATAATCTCTGCTGAAACTCCCCGGTGAACTCCATGGACTCGATTCCGATCTTGAAGAAATCGATGATTCTTCTGTCAGTTTCCTCAAATCTTTCATCATTTCGTTTTCAATCGCCTTCGATGAATCCCGAATCTCTTCTTTCTTTTCGTTTTTTTCTTCGCATTCCCCTGTTTTCGCTTCATTCTCGTAGGCCAAGGGGTTTTCCGGGGAAAACTCCATTTTCCCGGGAAAATTCTCCATGGATTCTTCACAGTCGACCTCCACATCCAAGATTTTCCCGGGAAAATTATCCATCGATTCTTCACAGTCGACTTCCACATCCAAGATTTTCCCTGGAAAATTCTCCATCGATTCTTCACAGTCGACTTCCACATCCAAGATTTTCCCGGGAAAATTCTCCATCGATTCTCCACAGTCGACTTCCACATCCAAGATTTTCCCTGAAAAATTCTCCATCGATTCTTCACAGTCGACTTCCACATCCAAGATTTTCCCGGGAAAATTCTCCATCGATTCTCCACAGTCGACTTCCACATCCAAGATTTTCCCTGGAAAGTTCTCCATCGATTCTTCACAGTCGACTTCCGCGTCCAAGATTTTCCCGGGAAAATTCTCCATCGAATGTTCACAGTCGACTTCCACATCCAAGATTTTCCCGGGAAAATCCCCCATCGACTCTTCATAGTCGACTTCCACTTCCACTTCCGGGACATTGAATTCACTATCCTCACCGCCATAAAGATTCTGTTCAGTACCAAAAGTGTAAGTCTCAAACACGATTTTATAAGCTTCAAGCTCTTCCATGGGGCGAAATTCATCGATTTCCTCCGGCGTTCTTGGACGCAAACTGTCAAAAACAACTTGGTAAGTAGTAGCAAGAAACCCCATCTTGGAATTGTCAGCAAATTGACGAACACAGTGAAGGTGAAGATCAGAGGAAGATGAGAGAAGCAGAGTGAAGAAGGCAAAGAGGAGGAGAAAAGTGGTGAAGAAGAGAGGAGAAAGAAAGGAAAGAAGCTTGAGAAAGTAAGGGAAGAAGAAGATGAAGTAAGAGAAGTAAAGAGGGTGAGAGAGAAGGAAGAAGAAGAAATGGAAGAACTGAAGAACAACAGAGGACAGTCCAAATTCTTTCTTGGAGATGGAGATTTCAGACATTGTTATGATCTTTCTTTTTTGCTTTTTTTTCTCTCTCTGTTTTTGAAGCTCTGTAACAATGGTGGATGATGGGGGAGTTTGTTGGTCTTGGTGTTGCAGTGGAGAGGAGAGAAAAGGAAGGGTGGAGAATTGGGAGAGAGAGCGGCGTGAATAAAGGAAAGAGACTGAATCAGAGAGAGAAAGAGAGAGAACAAAAAAGAGGAGCCAGCAACGAACAATGGAAGGAAAATGGCAGACCTTTAGAAACTTTTTGTCTGCCTGTGCCTCTTATATCAATATATCTTATTAACCTAACTACCTACCTTATTACTTAATATCATATATTTTATTAACCTAACTACCTACCTTATTATTATGTTAATTTTTTTCATAATTTTCTTTCCTTTCATTTCCTCGTCATTCCTATATGGCTTGATTGGCTACTTGTTATAAAAAGAAGATTTAAAAATTAAATCCGGTCAAATGGTTGTTTTTTTTTTTTCTTTATTCTAATTTTCAAGTAACTAGAAGATCAAATATATCAAATAGTAGAGCATGAAACTTAAAAAAATAATAATAAGAAATAAATAATGATAATAAAAAAAAAATGTAGTGTCCAACGTTCTAATTAAAAATATATATTTTAACTAATCGAACTATGACTAAAATGAGTATCACATATAGAACTTTCAACCTCTTAATTTAAAATTTATGCTTTATCTAGTTGAACTATGATCATAATGAGCATAACTCATAGATAATAAAAATAGAACTATGTATTAACAAAAATTAAGATTTAACTGGGAGGAATACTCTAAAATTGACTCTTTGTAGGGGTTAAAATAGGGGTCATTGACATAATTATAAATATAGACTTGATACTGTAAATTTGAGTAATTAGCATAGTTCTAATATTCGAATTTCTTCACACATGATATTGAATTAAAAAAAATGGAAGCTTAGAATTGGTCGGTTGATGCATATGAAAAAACAATGGTGGTTTTAATAAGTTTTTTATTTATTTAAAAGTCAACATTTGATAAACTTGATTGACCTCATACATTTCTAAAAGTTTAGATTTGAAGTTGTAATAAAATAGATTGAAATGGAGCTTGTATCTTTGGAAAACACCAAATACTATAAAGAAAAAGAAAGGAAGACCTTTAAGGAAAAAAAGACAATAGAAAAAACAGAAGGAAAGGAAAGGTCAGAGTTGTAAAGGATAAAATGGATACGTTTGTGGACAATCAGCCCTGGTAAGAGATTGGCACCTCCACAGAACAGAAAATTTTTGTCTAGATTTACATAAAAGTGGCAGAAACAAGATAAAAAGGAATAAATCTCTCATTTTCAACCAGAAATGTCAAACTAGGTAAAAATAAAAATTAGTTCACAGTCATGATATATAAATAAATTCACACACTTCAATTAATACAGTTAAAAGCAATTGACAAAAATAATATAGAAAAAAAAGAAACATTTTGATCCCAAAAGAAGACAAAAGGAAGGGAGATGAGTGAGTATAATAGGTTAACTTACATGTACTCCTTACATTGAAGTTGAAGATTCAAATTCTCACCATCCACCTTAGTTGTACTACAAACAGAGAAAGGAGAGAAAAAAACCATGTAACTTACAAATAATATAAAACTAATAAAACCTTTGCCTCATTAAAATTTATCACCACAACATGACAATTTAGAACCATCTTTCAAATATTTGCAACAAAATGTACCCTTTAAAATCTCATCAACTAAAAAGATATCAACTCTAAAAGTGGCAAGCCAAATATGTATTTTTTTTTAAATAAACCCTCCTATCCCACTGAAAATCTTCGGTCATAACCTTAATGCTCAATTTAAGAGAGCTATTATCACTGGATTTATCCACTCAAAGCCTAAAGTAAATCCATGAGGAAAAAGGGCTGTATTGTGGGAATTGGACTTTTGATGGCTATAAAAGAAACAACAAAATGATAATGCCTACTTGAGTGCATTACAATAGCAGCTGCAAATTAGACACATGTCCATACAGTCTATTGCAGCTCTTCGTGAAAAGGAAAGGAGGTAAAAGTTCAACAAACTGAAGTGGGTATTTTCCTATTTCTTTTACGCCTAATGAATGCTTTTTCATCCCCTTTACATGTAGCCATACGTATTTAATTCAATAAGAAAAACACAGACGAGAAAAGAAAAGTTGTAGTCAAGAGGGAAGTTTTTCTGTAATTTAATATTGTTACTTACGATGCTTGTGTCCAGTGCCAAGACGGCAATAATGGTGCTTCGGATGCTTTACTGGGATGGGCCCATCAAGGTTGACAATGTTAAGATATGTTCCCATCGCCCAAAAAAGAAGGATTCTTCTCCATTTGTATTTGTCCAATGCGAATGTTACATAATTATATTCCTGCTTGTCCTGCGTTCAATCAACAGTCAAAAAGGAATTGAAAGGATGAAACCGACCAATTATAATCCTTTCTCCAGTCACTCACCGACCCCATCAACAATCATTAAAGACATCAAGCCTTTGCTTCATTATCCATCAACCGTACTAACAAAGCATTTTCCAGTGATAAAACTGTCATAAATTGAAATAAAAGGCCTGGTCAACAGATAAAATCATAAAAGACAAGAGATGCTTGGATTATATCACGCCTTCAGGCTTCAATAACAAAGACTCGGAATTGTTACTCTTTGCCAGGCAGATTGACTCAATGTCGAACCTTTTGGTTTCGCAGGAAATAATCTTGCCCATTCCAACCCATGAGGCTCCCACGGAAAAATGTTTATAAAATCGTAAAAGGAAGATGAAAACTGGTTCTATTAAAATAATTCGAACTCGACTACAATATGATCTAGAACATACATATTCTGTTATTACTCTGTCATGATAGGCTTGTTCTTGTTTGCCTTCAATCTCTGCTCTTCGGGCTTCTGCTCCTCAATTTTTCTGAAGTAAACATCACAAATAACAACATGATCAGATCAGACTACAAATGCCCATCTACAACATTACAATGCAATTATTGTCGATGGAGGAAATATATTCCAAAATACAGAATATGTTTTGATACTATTATTTCTGGATTACGCATTGGGGAAAGTAAAGTCATAGGCTTGCGTAATTGAAACAGTAGAGACAAGCATTCAACACAAGAATAAAATTATTTCCCCTGTAAATGCTGACTTAATCATAAGCGCAACAATTAAGAATATTCGGGAAGCTGAATAATGAGAGGAAAGAAAAGGAATGGGGGCACAATCTTTTAACCTTTAGGCTTCGTTTGCTAAGGTATTCACTACAGTGTGATCATAATTTTTAAGCCAATGTAATAATGCCGCATAGAATAAACGGTCAGCCAGGCCAAATCCAAAAGATCAGAAATAAAGAAAGCTATGTCGGTCATGCGCTTTCGAAGGATTGAAATATGCACTTTCTTTTTTCTTCTTTGTATTCTTTAATAGTAAACAGATTGGTAGTATGAAATACAACAAAAGGGAAGGAAATCTAAACTCCAGGCTAAAGCAGATTAAAAAAAAAAAGGCCAAAAGATCATTAAGACTAAAACTGCTAAAGCTAGTGTAGTAACATTTACACCAAGATAAAGCAACCGCTATAATTGAAATGCAACCGCTAGTGTTGTTAAATAGCCGTTGTTCATTTGAAGCCGAAGACTCCAAAGGAAAGTTTAATTTACACTCAGAAATCTTAAAGAACACAACTGTACTTTAAAGTTTAAATAGAAAATGCAAACTCCGTTGTCGCTAGCTATATTCTGAATTCAAATCGGGTAAATCCGAAGTCTCAAGGAATCTAAAACGGAAGTAATTAAACTACGCTAAGAAGCTTTCCATAGAGGTTAGTGGTACAGTTCGACTGTCAAATCTCTAGGTGATTATTAGTATCAACTAAAATCTGCAAAATGCTTCAAAATAGACTGCCTATTAAAATCGCGCTTCATGCTTTTATTCACTAACAAAGTAAGAAACAGCGAACTAACTGGCCAAATAAAAATGACACGATAACTCCTACACAATTTTAAGAGCATCATACTTCGTTAGTTTCCTCCGCAGAATGAATCGATATCTAGCAAACAAATATCAATAATCATTCAACAACCTAAACTACTCAAGCCCGTAGTACAGTTAACTCACTTCTAAAGCAATCCAAAAAGTCGCACAATCAAACAAACCAGTAGCCGATAACACAACTTTCCAGGCCGAAACCAAAAACAAAATGAATTAAACGAAAATCAAAACAACCTAGAATAAAAAACAAACCAAATGCACAGTTCCAGAGAACAGATAAGATCAAGTTAACGAACTACATTACCAAAATATCAACAAATTCATGTCTGAATGTAAACACGGTGAAACAAGATCGTCGCATACCTATTCTCGTAGGCTCCTCCTTTCTGGCTGAGGAAAGAGCCGAACGGAGGAGAGTTGACGCCATAGATCATTGTGGACAGATTGGAAGCAACAGCAACAGTATTCCGAGCAAAAAAACCATACCCTGTCTCCCGCCACGAAATCTGCAACTTCAATTATATAAATATCCGCGATGCATAGAAATAGGCGGGTGAAGGAAATATTAAATAACTTTTAAAAAATCCCTTATTAATTTATTTTCCAATCCAAAAATATTTAATTTTCCTTCATCGTTTAATTAATTAAATTATTGGTCTGGTTGATAAAACGTTCAAAATTGATCAGAGCGCCACACGCGTAGGTGGGTGCCCGACATCCAATCACCGATCCGTCGGTGTCTCTAGCCATTATTTTATTTTCCCGAAATACCCTTCATCATTTCCTTTAATCCCCAACATGTCCTCTCTTATCTATTCCTAAGCTCCACCCTTCACAATTTACGAAAATACCCTTTTCCTTTGACCAAGTAAAATTAATTAAAATAAATATCTCCAAATTATTTGTTCGTATCCTAAATTCGAGACCTCGTTGTTTGACTCAGTGCCCGTCTCCTAGAATTGGTCAATAATTATTAGCAATTAAATTTTTTTTTCTTCCACACGCAAGTATTTTAAATAATTAAATTATTATGCTTAAAAATGGAATATATATATACATACATACATATATATATATATATATATAGTAATTTGTTAGAGCAAAAGTTATGTATGTATGTGTATATATATATATATATATAATTTCTTTAATTGTTTTAATCAATTAATTTATAAATTAATAATATTTTAACTAAATTAATATATTTTAGATCGAAATATTATCTAAATATAAGATATATATTTACTTAAATTGATATCAATCTGGATTACCTACGACAAAAATAATATCCTGTTATTGCACCATAAATTGTTTCCTTTGACGTGGATTATAAAATTTTGACCTATAACATGTCGTTTTGTACATTGTTCTTATTTTTACTGATTTTAATTTATATTTAATTTATTTACGAGATTTTCATGTCAGTTCATAGATTTTATTAGCTCTTAAATCGAAATATAAATTATTTATAAAAATATTTACCGATAATTTTCGGTTCGAGATTTGATATTAGAGATATATTAATCCTAAATGAATAAATTTATATATAATTATTTTGTAATATGAATATATAATGTTTATTAATGCAAAATTATGTCAATTTTGGAAAATTTTCAGCATTTATAAGGTGGGAATGTGATTGAAAATGTTGTTGATGGATTGCATAGAAGTCACGTTCTCTCTCTCATTAGTATTTCTCTCTCTAAAACCAATTTGATTCTCTCTGCCTCCATTGCAGACCACCACCTGGTTCTCGTCATCAGTCCAAACAGAACAAATTTACAAAACGAGGGATTTCAAAAAGGTGGTAGAGAAACAGATGATGCATGAGTTCAGAATTTGCGTATAATCCTTTCTCCTCGTAATCTCAACCCGCTTTTGTTTTTCGATCGTTTTTCTACGCCTCCTCCGCCGCCGCGACCTCAGGTATGAACGGTGGCTCTCTGTTTTTTGATCGGTTTTGTTTGGTCTCCGGTCGTCGACATTCGGCGTTGACGGGCGGAATCCGAATGCCGATCACTTGTTTGTTTGTTTGTTTTGGATTTTTGGTTTCTGAGTTAGCGTCTGTCTAGTGCTGCGTTTGTTTAGATTGGCGTTTTGAGGAATTTGGTATCTGAATTTCTTGTCGGCGGCTGGGTTGGCTTGTAGCGATGAGTTTGAGAATTTCCAGCACCGAATTTGATAGGTTTAGATTCTGAGTTGAAGTTTTAAGTTTAAACAAGTTGAGCTACGTTTGATTTGAATAGATTGGGAAGTTTGCTAATGGAGTTCACCAAATTTGTTTGGTTTTTTGCTCAATTCAAGGTTCTTTTGGCTGATAGCTACTAGTTTTGTACTGCAATTTACTGCTTTTTGGATGGTGATAGTTTATGTTGGCACTGCTTTTAGATTATTGATTCATAGAATGATACTTGAATTTTTCTGTAGTACCTCCTGTTGTGCATTTTGACTTCATTTAGATCGCTTCGGTTGAGAGAAAGTGAAGTTAAACACTGTTTTTTAGGTACAAAAGAAGAATATACTTCACTAAGATGTTTTCTTCTTCCTCTTTGATTTGTATTTGATAATATGAGAACTTTTGTTGTGAGATCCTACATTGGTACATTGGTTGGAGAGGAGAATGAAACATTCCTTATAAGGGTGTGGAAACCTCTCTGTAGCAAACGCGTTTTAAATCCGTGTGAGGCTGATAGCGATACGTAATGGGTTAAAGTAGTGGGCTTGGACTGTTATAAATGGTATCCAAGCCTGACACCGAGCGGTGTGCTAGCGAGGACGCTGGCCCTCAAGGAGGGTGGATTGTGAGATCCCACGTCGGTTGGAGAGGAGAACAAAACATTCTTTATAAGTATGTGGAAACCTCTCCCTAGCAACGCATTTTGAAACCGTGAGGTTGACGGTGATACGTAAGGGGCTAAAGCGGTGGGTTTGGGCTGTTACAAATGGTACAAAGTTGGACACCGAGTGGTGTGCTAGAGATTCCACATTGGTTGGATAGTGGAATGAAACATTCCTTATAAGAGTGTGGAAACCTCTCCCTAGCAACGCGTTTTAAAACCGTGAGGCTGACGGCAATATGTAAGGAGCTAAAGCGGTGAGCTTGGGCTATTACAAATGGTATCAAAGCCGGACACCGAGCAGTGTGCCAGTGAGGACACTGGCCTCCAAGGAGGGTGGATTGTGAGATCCTACATCGGTTGGAGAGTGGAACGAAACATTCCTTATAAGGGTGTGGAAACCTCTCCCTAGTAGACGCGTTTTAAAACTGTGAGGCTGACGGCGATACGTGACGGGCTAAAGCGGTGGGCTTGAGCTATTACAAATGGTATCAAAGCCTAACACCGAGTGGTGTGCCAGCGAGGATGCTAGGCCCCAAGGAGGGTAGATTGTGAGATCCTACATCAATTAGAGAAGCGAACGAAATATTCCGTATGAGTGTGTGGAAACCTCTCTCTAGTAGACGCGCTTCAAAACCATGAGGCTGACAGCGATACGTAATGGGCTAAAGCAGACAATATCTGCTAGCGGTGGGCTTGAACCGTTACATATGTTCATCCATTTGGTTTGAGTGCTCTTAAATGTATGAATCAACGTGAAAACAAGTCTTCCTTATTGATTGTTCTCAGCAACTTGCATTCTTTATCCCCATTATGATAGATGCCACGCTTCTGTTCTTTGAGCCTTATTGATCAGTTTGTTGTTTGTCCGTCGGTCCCAGTGTTTTGGAGATGTCTTTTTTCTTCTCATGGAACCTGATTGAATTTGTTCTACTTCTCTGCTCTAGATGTGAGGTGATCCAGGAAAAACAACCAAATAGTACCAGCGATAACGCGATCGAAGCTAATTATGGTGAGCTTAAGAAGGCGTAAACTCCTCGGACTTTGCACTGGTAATGTCTTGAAGCTATGGAGTTGAGAAAATGCCATTTCTATTCATTTGATTCATAACAGAACCACAGAAGGCTTCTTATACTCATCTTGTAGGCAAAGGCTCATTTGATGCTCCAGTTTCAAAGTCTTCTGAAAATTCGACTGCTGAAGATCTCGAGCACTGTACGAACTTCATTAGTGTTCATCCCATCTGTTCGAACGAATTCAACGAGATAGAGGAGGTCAGTATTATTATGATTTCCAGTTTCTTCAATCACTGCATAATCACATCATGTTTATGTCTTGTAGTGCATAACGAGTACATTTATGCTCGATACTCATCTTGATAATATGGCATTTTTCAGAATCCCGTTGCAAATTTAGAGACCGAATCGTCGAGGGTATCTGTTTTGGACACATCAAAGGAGAAAAGTGATGAGCCATTTGCAGGTGTGTTTGGTTTCATTTTTCACTGAGTTTTGAAGTGATATCTTTCTGTTCATATGCTTTTTATTTGCAGAACCGCCCGTAAAACGTAGAAAACGACACCGGAGAAAGCAGTTTCCAGAAGAATGTTTCTTAATGAGAGGTGTTTATTTCAAGAACATGAAATGGCAGGCTGCTATTAAGGTTGACAAGAAACAAATACACTTGGGAACTGTTGAATCACAAGAAGAAGCTGCTCATTTGTATGACAGGTACCATTTTGAAGTGCTAAAGTTCTAGCAGATTGATGAATATATTAATGGCATTTTGTCCCTAAGATATGTAACCACCCGAGCCCCATTGCTGAGTCTTTTTTGGGTTTTCCCTTCCGAACTTCCTCTCAAGGTTTTAAAACGTGTTTGCTAGGTCGAGGTTTCTGCACCTTCGTTTCCCTCACCATCCCATGTGGGATCTCACAATCCACCCTCTTTGGGGGCCAGCATTCTTGCTGGCACACCGCCTGGAACATATCTCTAATACTATTTGTAACCGCCCTAACCCACCACCAGTAGATATCGTCCTATTTGGGGTTTTCCTTCTAGACTTTCCCCCAAGATCTTAAAACGCGTCTGTTAGGGAGAGGTTTCCACGCCTCTGTTCCCCTCTTCACCAATATGAGATCTCACTCGACAGCTAGAAAATTGGTGCATTTTAACATTTTAATGCTTACAAAGGATTTTGCGCATATTATTCCTTCACTTTTCAAAAAAAAAAAAAGAAAAGAAAAGAAAAGAAAATAGCCAAGGAGCTGATCATCAGTCTTTTGCTATTCTAGAGCTGCTTTCATGTGCGGAAGGGAACCCAACTTCGAGCTCCCAGAGGCGGAGAAGAAAGAACTGAGAAAGTTTAATTGGGACGAGTTCTTAGCAATGACTCGGCTCGCAATCGCTAATAAAAGTAAGTCTCTGTTTTCTTCAATTTGGTTAATGTTCATATGAAGATGATCTGAGTTATTTATCATCATATTCGCCAGAACAAAAGAGGGTCAGCCCAGAATCAAAGAACTCGAAACTTCCTATTGTAGGGAACGACGACTTGAACAAGAGACAGGATGAGTTCATTGACCTCTCAGCTCCAGAAGATATTGAGCCACTTGCCTTGAAATTTTGATGGAGATATGCAGTTTTGATTTCTTTTATTAAAAGGCCATTGAAATTTTGGAGCATTGGATGTACATCAGTTTAGTGATTTAGGCAAATCCTTCGGGCATTTCATGAACAATGATCTTGCAACAATTTAGACATGAACAAGTCAGGAATTTTAGTACATTCATAGTAAGAATGATAATTTACATGTATTGAGTTCAGCAAATCGCTACTAGTTCGAACACAAATCAGGAACGACAACAAGGTTTGAGAATCAATTCCTTGTCATCTCATTACATACGTGTTTTTAAGTCGAAACACCCAGATCCCAGGAACAACACCAAGCTAGTTTCTGACTCTATGAAAGCAGTGAAACGAGCGAGACGAACTCGAGCGTTACTCGGCCCTTGGATCTCGTGTTAATCACAAAGTGTTCTGGGTATTTTCTCAACAACATAAGCAGGCCATACCACGGTTTATCCTTGGCTTCAGAACCGTGCCGATCCTCTGATTTGAGGTACTTCCTTACACGACTGTGGTGCCAAACACTGCCATAATTCTCGACCAGCTACGACAAATAAAGCATCAAGTAATCAGTTCTCCCACATGTGAACATAACTTTTTAGGTCGACCACAATAGAAGTCGAGAAGGACAGAAAAGTCGAGCCTTACAAAAGCTAGCAACCCTTATAAACAGCCTATCATAGGTTCAGTTTCTCCTTCATTTACTTAAGATTCAACAGGAGCCTTCCTAATCAAATATACCTCAGAGTGGAGTTTCTCCATAGGCATCCATTCGCCCGGGCCACAAAGATCAGACAGCACGGTAGCTACCGACGATACGACGTCCTTTTCCTCCTGGAGGAGCTGATTATCAGCTTCTCGTTCAACTCTTGATCTTCCATCTAACTTCTTGTCCATGGAAACTGTAGATTATGGTTCAAGAGAAATCTTAATATCTATGCCATCCAGATATACAGAATTTAGAAGATCCATACTCAAGAGAAGAAGACAACAAAAACATATAGACAAAGATGAACATCACATATACTCCATCCATGATCAACGATCGATGATCCACAACACTGTTAGGAACCACGAACCTCTACAGGTATGATATTGTCTACTTCGAGCATAAGCTCTCATGACTTTACTTTTGGTCTCTCCAAAAGGTTTCATACCAATGGAGATAGTGGTCCTTACTTATAAACCCATGATCTTTCTCTTAATTAGCTAATGTGAGACCACTCCTGTCAATAATCCTCCCCTCGAACAAAGTATACATAGAGCCTCCCCTGAGGCCTCCTTCTCTAGAGCTCTTGAACAACCTTCCCTTAACCGAGGCTTGACTCCTTCCCTGGAGCCCTGGAACAAAGTTCCCCCATTGTTCGACACTTGAGTCACCTTTAAGTATACCTCCTTCTCTAGAGCTCTCGAACAACCTCCCCTTAATCGAAGCTAGACTCGTTCCCTGGAGCCCTCAAACAAAGTACACCCTTTGATCAACACATGAGTCACCTTTGACTATACCTCCTTCTCTAGAGCTCTCGAATAGCTTACCCTTAATCGAGGCTAGACTCCTTCTTTGGAGCTCTCGAACAAAATGCACCATTTGTTCGACACTTGAGGCACCTTTGACTACACATTCGAGACCCACAACTATTTTGTTCGATGTTTAAGGATTCTATTGACATGAGTAAGTTAAGGACATGACTCTAATACCATGTTAGAAACTACGAACCGACTTTCGGGCAGTATACACGAAAATCTGGCACTATAAGGAAACACTACCATGATCAAAAGTTACCCAATTCTGGATTCAATTGTCTAAGAATGAAAATCAAAGCGACACTATCAGAAACTTCAACATAGATTATTTCTAAACCTCTAAAAGTAATCAAGCAACCAATGCAAAAACGAAGAACAAGAAAGATGCTAACCCATTCCGCCGGAAAATCCCACTTTTCCACCAGAACCACCAGCTCCATACCCATCCCGCCGGAACTTCTTGCCGCTACTTCCCCCAATGTCATCGTCGTCCTCATATCCCTCCTCATAATACTCTCGTCCTTTCCCTTTCTTCCCCGTCGTCCCTGCAGCAGCGCCTCCTCCAGAGCCAGCCAAATGAAAATTATAGTGCGAGTGCGGCGGCACCACCGCCCCAGCCACCGCAGGACCCGCCCCCGCCGATGCGGAATGACCTAAATAGCTCCTCGCCCCAACCGAGGCACCCAAAATATTCCTCACCGGCAACAAGAAATAGAACTCCTTATCCCCAATCTGAAGAAGATCTTGAGAATCGAGCTTGACCGGCGCGTTTCCGGGCAGATGAAGAACTCCTTCAACGAGGCAGCCATTTTTGCCGAGCACTTCTAGGGCAAATCGCCGCCTCGTGAAATCGTAGAAAATACGAGCGTGGTGGCGGGAAATGTTCATGCCGCCGCCGAGGCTGGACAGGTCGACGTCAACGGTGGATTTCTTGGAATTCCGGCCGAGGATTATGGAGTAGGTTTGCATATAGTATTCGAAATCCTCGCCCTGAAGCTTCGCAAACCCTGCTTCAACATCACTGCCCGTCGTGCCCATCGCACAGAAACTTGAATCGAAATCGAAAATTGACGATCTCGATAGAATTTGAGATGCAATTTCCCCCAATTAAGAAATCGTTGAAGAATCAATTGCCTCCATGATTTATAAAAACAGCCCACCCAGCTTTTCAATATCTTGGTTACAAATTCTTCAAAATATTCTAAAAAAAACTTCAACAATTAACTCAACCGATCCAAATTCCATTTAAATTTCAAGTAAAATGAATATTGGTGAATTTGGATGCTATTAATTCTGGACTAACTATAAAGAAAAAACTATTACCTTTAAACCTTGTATAAAATAATTAGGAGATAGAATCTTAGGATTACGTGCATATTTATCAATTTCTTTTAAGAGAAGAATGGGCCATAGAAATTTAAAGCCCATGAACTGCAAAAGGACCACTCAACAGCTTGTTTCCATTATAAACCCAAAAGCAAGTTCATAATTCATACAGAAAAGATCCAGAAAGAAGAAGATACTCAAGATATTCCGAATATATTAGTTATATAATATATTTAGATTAAGTTAATATTTTATTCTCAAATTTATATTTTTCTTAATATTTTATTTTATTTTATTTTCAAATTTTAATTAGTTTATATTTTTCTTATTTATTTGCCGATGGTATCTAAAATTTAATTAGTTTATATTTTCCTGGTAGATATTAGTTGGTATTTTATATTTATTTAAACGGAATATCAATGAAGATTGAAACTTTGATCCTAATTCTATTTCTCGAACCTTCGTTTCTAATTCTATTTCTCATTCTTAAATCTGCATTAATAATATTTTTATATCTATTCAAACTTTTGAGTGGTAGATATTGCGTCAGGTTGTAGTCGCCATTGGTGGCCGTGTGTGCAGTAGCAATGGCAGTTCGTGCAAAATGTTGGAGGAAGAGCCATGGCCAGGAAGGAAGCAACAGCTCAGAATCCCCATCGCATGGTTGCGATGATAGTAATGCTTATGGTTTGTATGAATAAAAAGATGGAAAAGTATAAGTAGCTCTCTTGCTTAAGGGATTGTAAGTGAGGCCAATGAAAATCTTATTTTAATCCTATTTTAGTTAAATAATTGCAAGAACGAGATCATCGAATTCAAACAAATCAAAATGTTCATAATTATTTGATAATTATCTGATTATCTAAGGAACAAACGGACAAAGATCACAATTCCGAATCCGCAAACAAAACTTTGTACATTACTTGTTGTTTACTGTTCAAGAGAGATATGGTCATGTTCAAAAGAGATGGTCAATAACTCGAATGACAAACCTGGATGTTTAATCATAAACACAGATATAGCAGATATAGGAGAATAAGCTAAGATTGGATGTTACATTAAGTAAAAATTGTGATCTCGAGAAAAGACGATTATATGATTAACCCAACAACACCAGAAAAATCTATAAAAAAAAAATAAAATTTCGCGTTGATTTGTGTAAATTGTCTTAACACCATAGAACAATTATTGGCTTCTAGATTGATTGACATGTCAGAATTCACATTTCATTCATGTGGTGCATCAACTAAACAAGAATCCATAGTCATAAACTTTTGCAAGCGATGGAATGAATTTGCATATCGGAATCCTCACCTTGAAGCTCCTACAAACCCTAGTTCAACATACTTGAAGCTCACACCCATTATAGAGGCATTGGAATTGATTTCGAAGTTTACAACTTTAGAACGAGTCTTGCATATTTGCATATAACCCGCAAAATGCTTCTCATCATCCGTTATCGATATCACACTATTTTAGATTACATCGTTTGGAGAGAAAAAAAAAAAAACCCTAAAACCATTCATCCAAATTTATTTCAAAAGTTCCTACCATTCATAAAATTTCTAATTTTTCATAAATATTTCAAAATAAATTTACTCTAAATAAAAATCTACAAAAATATTATTTTTTAGACAAAAGTTGGACGTGTCAATAAACATTTATGAAAGGTAAACGATAACGTTACAACTTTGAAAAGAATCAAAATAAATGATAAAGTTAACAATTTAGCATTCATATTTCATATGGGTCATTGCTAAGATTTTAGCAATTCCTCTGCAACCAAAACAACCTCAAACCATCTCAATATAGCAGAAAAATGGGCCATGAAAAAATTAAAAACCAAATGAATTGCAAAGGGGCCATGAAAATTGAAGGCAGAATGAATTCCAAAGGGGCCACTCAACAACTTGTTTCCATTAGAACAAAGATTCCCATGCAGAAACCCCTTAATCTTTATACTCAAAAAGGATACCTAAATTCCCTTGGCTGCCTATAAATTTGGAGGATTTTCCCAACTATTCTCATTCAAACATAAAACAGAGAGAAGAAAGAGAAGATGATCAGTAAGGCTCTAGTCATCCTGCTTGCAGTCTCTGCAATGGCAATGGCAATGGCGGCTCTGCAGAGTGCTGAGGGAGCAAAAGCTCAGAATCCCCAGGTTTTCAAAGAAAATTTAGGGTACAAATCCAAGGGGGACTATGGCTGTGATGGATACAAATACAAAGATCGAGATTGCTACAAATATGGCTACTGTGACAAATCCAATGAGGACTGTGACTGTGATGAATACAAATACAAAGATGGAGACTGCGATGAATATGGCAACTGTGACAAAGCTCCCTACTATGAGGCAGGCGACCATCCGTACGATGGGAATTCCTACAAGAAACAGGCGCTCGACTCGAAGAAAGAGGTGGCCGGAAAGTATGGAGTCCACCAGAAGTACCCCTGAATCCCCCCCCCCCCCCCCCCCCCCCCC
>NW_019268579.1:406629-467253 GCF_002738365.1 Cucurbita moschata
TTACCCCCCCCCCCCCCCCCCCATAAGCATAGTATTGCTTATGGTTTCTAGGAATAAAAGTTTATGAACTATAACTTGGTCTTACTAATGGGATTGTGCTCAACTAGATGTATGCAAGTGAGGCCAATGTAATGGAATGGAAATCTTCCTTAAAACTATGCTAATTTTCAATGAAAATCTTCTTTCTCCAACATGATCCAAAAGCAAACAAGAACATATGGAACTCAGACAAATCAAACAAGAGATGATATGTTCCCAAACCTGTCTTTCAAGAACAAGAAGTATAATAAGCACTGCAACAAGGATGCAAAGCGATGCCAATATATAAATGATCACATTAGATGCATGAAATTATATGAATAACATACATGTCTAAACCTGAAGTCGACCATGATAAAAGCAACTTTCTGGATTTAATTATGTAATCTCATTGCATACTATTGTATTTCGGTGTCGGGTTTGTTTACAACTCCATAAAACCACCAAAAGTATCGACCAAAAAATATGGAAATCAAAATTTCCTGCTACCTGCTATTGCAACTCAGAGATCATCAAGCTGCAGCAGCCATCCGCAGAATGCACCCGAGATTTCCACCTAAAAATTAGTTTTTCTTACTTACAAGAAAACTTTCGACGATTTTCCTTCGAAGTTATTAAAAAGAATACCTGCACGATGTAATTTACCATACTGAAAGACCAATTTAGAACATAAAGTTCAGATGATTGCACTCGGCCATCGATATTATGTTTCCAATTCATCATGTCGTCCTAAGAGCGTGGTGATTCTTAACAATCATTATGAAGGATTTGAAATTGAGCTTTTATTTCCATGGAGAATAAAACTAAAGAACAAAAGAAAGCATAGAAAAACTAAGCTCGAAGGATTTATTTCATAATATACCTCCCTTATATACAAAACCCACTTTCTGAAGTACTCCATATTCAAACTTTTCATAAATACAGCTAATTCAAATGTCCCTTTAATCAAACACATCCCATTACAACAATCCTAAACCACAAGTTATAATACAAATAAAAGAATCTCACTCCTAACCAACGAAACACGGTTATTTATGAAAGAAATCTCAGGACTAGGCCAATAACCAAAATGCAAATTGAAAATAAGGCATATGCAACCCTTTTGATCCATGAGAACAAAAGCATAAAGTAGCAAGCCAATTAAGCTACTTACATGTAAGCCTCACTCCAACCTCGTCCCAGGAAGGAACACTCTGATGAGTTCTTTGGCAGTTACTCTCTTCCTACAGGATGGGCATTTGCTCTGGACGGCTATTGCAGCCCTGATACATGATTTGCAGAAAATATGACCACACCTTGTTGACGTTTCTTCTACTAACGGACCCATGCATATTGGACAACTGAATTTGGGCTCCTTCGGTGGAGCAGGCTTCTCTTTCTGCCAATAAGACAGAAATCCCAAGTTGGCTAAAGATTAAGCACTAGAGAAATGATCCCATTTTCAACACTCTAATTATTATTATTTTTATTATAAGATTTAAGAAAAAGAAGGCTGTATTATAAACAAAAGAAATAGGACAGCCTAAAGAACAAGGATGAGAAAGTCCCTGCCAAACAATTAGAGGATGAGCAATAGTGCACAAAAATATGAGTAACAACAAAAGATTAAATTGTCCCAGTACCATAAAGCTATTGCTGCCTTCCAAATTGATCAATAAAACAGAATTTAGAGTTTGTTGATTTGACACGTCTCTCTTACGCTTGATGCGGTTATTATTTGACACCCGGCTCCACTCTTCTGCAACAATTAGAGGATGAGCATCACAACAAGTGGTGTGGGGGGGGGGGGGGACTTGAAAAGATATCTGGATGGACACACCCGTCCATAGATGATACAACCATAAATACAAATAATAGAGAAGCTAGCTAAAGGTCACAACAGCTTATTAACTAAACTGCTATGAAGGTACGTATTGAAAATGATGTCATGCCGCATAAAGTCATGTCATATCAAAAGGAGTATGCAATGGCGGAATTATGGTGGCTTACTAATAGAAAATCAAGACAAGCAATAGTAGACCGTGGTTACAAATCACCAAGCTAAAAATAAAAACTATCATGATCATTAGCTGGGCATTGGTAATTTGATGTAATGGTGTATTTTGGAAGGATGAATGAGAATCGAATATAAATCTCTCTTCTATTCATTTCTCTTGCTTGCATGCTCTAGCCAGGAGTGCAAGGTATTCCAAAAATCAGTGATAGGATGGATCTAACTAGTAATCGATGCTAATTTTTAGAAGAAATCTCAATAATGAACAGGTTTTTATGCCCTCACATATTCTTGCTCCTGAGTATTTAATGTTTCGAGATGTCTAAGTCCTTAAATAGTCTAAATTAAGATCATTGTATTGCAGATATGTTTGAGAATATGAATCACCAAATCTAAAGGCTGTTTTAATTGCTGCTTCTGGGAACATCAATCCCAATGAACTACTTTCCTAATTATTATACTAATGTTCAATATTCTAATACATCAAATTTCTAAGCTACCTTTCATATTGATAATGAACATGCAGCACACTACATACCTTGAGAATTTATAAAAACTAAGTAAAGAATAAAATGAAAATAAATAAAATTGTATTGAAGGGAGAAAACTTTAAAATAGACAGATTTCTTCACCAATTAATAAAGGAGAAAAAGTAGAGCAAAAAAACTAACTATAGTCCTCCACCAGCTGAAATAACTATACCTGCATCCACATCAACTATAATCTTCCTAGCATTCCGTCTGGATTTATTTTTAGCCTGACAGATAATCAATCGAATTCATGAAATACAGATCAGAGTCGATCAATGGAACAATAATATAATATGGCTAGAAGCATCATAAGTATTAAACAATAAAGTGAAGCCAGAAGAAGCATACTTCAGCAAATGCTGTGGCGGATGATTCAATAACATCATCATCAATGGCCTCAACATCAATCATTGCAGGTTGTACGGACTGTTGTTGATTAACTTGTGCTTCCTGAAACACCAATTGAGATGCCTCCCCTTGATCTCGGTTCTCGGTTGGTGGCATGATGTTGAGGTCCAAGTCCAATGATTTCCTACGATGATAACCTCTTGTGGTATGTCCTCCCCTCATTGCCTGAGTACTCATCAATTTTGGAGCTCCTCAACAGCCTGCTATGCATGCCCTCAATATATTGAAAATCTTAATAAGAGCCCGACTTATGTCAGATAAAGTGAACAGAGGAAATTTTGAGATAGAAACTGATAGCTTCCAACAAAGCCAATACCACAACACCCACCATTCAAATACAAGATCATTAACAAGAAAACACTAAAAAAAACATCGGTTATCATTCACTAACATGGCACACAAATCAAAAACTTGGAATAACTATTGATCACACTTACTCCCAACAACCAGCCCATAGATGTGAAGTCCATGCAATAACCACCAGGAGATTCACAGAGGGCAAAATACACAATAAACAAATCCTTGTAAGTTTGTAACTCAGAAACCAAGACAACGAAAAAATCTTCACCAATCAACAAAAACGCTTTACTCCAAACATTCTCTAATGTGGCAGCAAACCTCCTAATCAATTCTAACACCCCGATTCAAATACATCATGCCCTCGGATCAATCATAAGATTTATAATAAACCACAAAATTCAAACCGATCGTCAAAATCTCTTTCTAAACTCCACCAGATAGTTTTTCCGAACTACACAAACATACACGATCCTAAACCAAATCATCAAGTCTTCAAACCCACATGGATCAAAGCATTCACAAAAACAAATTAAATAGAAAAAAAAAACACAATAAATTAAAATACCAGAAAAAAAATCCGTCCAATTTCAAGATGATATACCTCAAATAAGCGATTGATGAAGATATAAGGCGAGAGATTATAAGATATATATTGAAATCCGTTGGCGGTAGATAGATAAACTAGATTAGATTAGATGGATGAGTTTGGGTGTGGATGATCAGTTTTAGGGTTCTAAGGGTTGAGAGATGGAAGGAAAAATCAAAGGGAAAGCAAAACAGCCATTATAAAGGGGATTGGGGAATGGAGAATGGGGAACTTTCAGGGTTCTTGCGAGACTGAGGGACTCTGCGAAGGAGAGCCCCGAGGCCGAAACACGCCACGTCTTCTTCTGAAGACCAATCGTTGGTTTACACGTGTAAGTTTAATTCGCACGTGCCTAAGTCACCAACTCCGTTTAGCTTTTGAAAATCTGAAAACCCCTTCCAATCATTGGACGGATCATTTTCCGGCGAATATAGTTTGTGGTTTTTGTTCTGAGAAATTTTATTTAAATTATTTTTATTTTGAATTTATATTTAATTGTTATTAAATAATATTTATATTTCGAATCTCAATTCAATCATTAGGTGGTTAACTAAAGTTTTTCAAGATATACGTCGACAGTGATAACGTCAATTTAAAACAAATTTATCGTGTAAGGCATAGAGATGTACACATGGTTTAAAATACATTTCTCATCTCAACCATGTATTTTTTATTCCTTGTCAAATTTCTTATTTAATTTTGAAAGAACGAGACATATATGAGAAAATTGTTTTCAAAATGTAGATTTTGCTCCATCAAAGACAACGATGGTGATTATAATACCAGCCCGTTTAGCTAACAAAGACGATTTTCTCCTACTCCTTCCCCTATTTGTTGCCCTATTGGGGACGAATCCACACGAGTCCTATTATGTTGAGCAAATAGGCATTTCTTTGTCATAGAACTACAAACCTTCAATTTAAAATAAAAATGTTTTGAAATACTTAGCAAAATAATATCACTTACAATTGTAATTTTCTAAAATTATAGTAACTAAATAAGAACACATTACAACATTAAATAAGAACACATTACATTACAACATTAAATAAGAACACATAACACCAAAATCACAGTACAGTTATTAAAATGAAGAATAGATATCCAACAGATGAATCTCGAAATAAGAAAAAATTGTAAACCCCAAACAACACAATCAAATTTTGTCTTTGCTTACAACTTTGGCCACAGACAAACACTTTCAATCAGATGGCATTGAAGGAGGTGAGCTGCAGCCAGATCCATGAAATAATCTACATTATTCTCACATGTTCATGCAATCTAAGTAATCTCACGTGGAAAATGCAAAGAACAATATCATTTGCTTGGCCATGGAAAACAACAGCATTTCTGAAAATTTTGAGGAAGAACAGAAGAATGTAAGACATTTGCATTATCAAATCTCAGTAATCTCACGTGGTTGGCTGAGAAATGGAAGAGAGTTCTTCAATTACCTTCTGATTTTGTTCATTATTTTGGTTATCTGGGATGTTACTGTTCTGTGGCAGCGTCGGCGTCCTTGCTCCCTGGTCTTGTCTCTCTTCCCGCACCTTGGTGAAAATAGCTGTGTAGTTGTCTGGCGGTGTGGCGTCCCTGTCGTTCCATTCACCAAATTTTGGAACCGCAACTTCTTTGTCCTTTGGTTAGTTTGCAACCATTTCAGTTCCGTATCGATTATGAACAAAGAAAGATAGCTATGTCAATTTGAACATTAATTCATCTAGTTCTAGTTCTAGTTCAGACATATGCTCTAATAGCCCAAGTCCACCGCTAGAACATATTGTCATTTTTCCTCAAAGTTTCTAGAACGCATCTAGTAGGGAGAGGTTTCCACACTCTTATAAAAAAATGTTTCACCCTCCCCAACCAACCAACCAACGTGGGATCTCACCTACACTATCAACCAAAATGTTCAAGATTTTAAATCCTCACTTCTACGTGCTTGAGATAGCTCTAATGTATGAACCATATATGATCATTACCTACCATTGACCTAAAAGATGCACCACAAATATAAGTCTTTGAATAAGAATCAATATCATCCATATCCATATTTACCAACTGATCCCAAAAGAACAGACGGCAACTTTGACAATTTCAGCAAAAACAAGAAGGTTTCCATTCCTTCACAAGTTTGGAAAATTGCTCATTTCTTTGAAAAAGTGGGGGGCACTCAAAAGAATTCCATCCATAATTAGTGCCTAAGGCTAGAGATGAAATGCATAACGTTAATCCAAACAGATTTTCCTTTGCCTTCATGGGATCTACGCTATCTAGCAATTTGAACCAAAATGTCAAAACAGCTATTATAAAGAGTCCAATCATAAAACAACAAATGTGAAATGAAAACAAAAAAGGAAACAGAGATTTTTTAGTGTTTCCCTAAGTTATGGGCAATGTAAAAACTTAAACGCCATTGAGAAGATGGAGAATTGAGCTTGGTTTATAGGAATTTGTTAAGAATTCGACAAAAATCACATATTCAGAGACTAAACCTTTTCCATAAAGTTCAAAATATAAAGCAGAATTAGAAAGAATTAATGAACAGATGATTGTTTGAGAGAATACTTGAATGTCCCTATACTCAAAAAGGGAGCTCAATAAAATAAAATAAAGCCCCACATGTATTCTAAATAAGCTCGCTCAACTTGTTTATCATCTGTACAAGGATATTGTTTTATATGGAAGGATGTATGCATCTTTCTTATAATGATTAAGTAGAATGGCAAAAGTAGTATTAATTTAATTCTGAGTGTGAATCAGATGTTCGTGATTGAACCTTTCTACAAGAAAAAGTGGCACCCACCACTAGCATATGAACAAACAGAAGCAAAAAGCATTGAAAACTAGCAATAATTTCGTCCGTATGAAAACGATGAAAGTGAAAACCATTTTTAAATCGCTCAGACTAAATAACATCTAGAAAGCTTTTGAACAGTTCTCCAAATTGATTCAATCCTCAAAAACTATTCGGTTCCAATAACCGTTTCTCGATTTCCATCGCCATTCAACAGAGCCTGAAATTTGATTTAGATCTCTCACATCATTTTAGGGCAAATGAAATGAGAAAACGCAACTCGTTTAGTTCCAGTCGGAAAGCAGATTTTGAATTCTCATTCTCTGTTTTCACACTAACCAGGATATTTTCCAAGCAGCCAAACAGAACATAACAAAGAAAACGCACACTGAAACATTCAAATAAACAAAAGAAGAGAAATGGAAGCTTACAGCCATGGTGGTTTATCCACCGGAGTCAGACGCGCGCGGCGGCGGGAACTACTTCGAAATGGGAAAAAACTGCCGGACTGCGAGCAGACTCGAGTTCCGACGAGAAATCACGGCGAAGAGGATCACCGGAATCCGAGAAAGAAGAGGAGAATACGGAAGCGATGAGTCTAGAGAGAGAAAGAGAGAGAGAATTGGCTTCGTGATGAAGGAACCTCCATTGTTAATAATAAAGCAGAAAATGAAAAAAAGACCAGAGCAGCAGCAACTGTAGAAGTCTTCGTCTCCTCTACCCTCTCCCACAGAGATTACACGTGGCTCAAAATCTCTATCCCTCTAAAATTTCCTATTTATTTTTAGGAAAATCATTCACCAAAATGTTCTTAGCAGGAATCGAACCATAGATCAACCCGATTATAGATATCTCTATTTATCTCAAACCTGTCAAAACCGGAAGGAAATTCTCAATTAGGACGGAGAATGTGGAGGTATGAGTTAATTATGAGACTAGTATTTCACTGTGACACTCATATGTTGCACAAAATAGCTCGCTTAGGCCATAGTGCCCAACAGTAGTAAAAAGTTGACAACATGTCTTTCGTTTAGGTACATTAAGGCAAGGTCAAGTTGGATACTTGATCCAGTGTGGAGGCAAGTCGGATAGAGTTGCAAACGATCGAGCATACACGAACGGGTATTGTGTGTAACTAAACCAACTTACAGAGTCTGTAATGAATGAAATGACCTCGTTTTACGCCTCTCGAGTGTCCTCTTCCTCGAATAAACTAATACCCATTTTTTGCTTTTTCTTTTTCTTTCTCCCCATCACACTTTACTTCTCCCAATTCCTTTTCATTGTGAGCAAAAAAAAATGATGCCCACTTCAAATTCAAGACCTAAAGCCAAAACCCACTAATCCTTTTCACCAAATACTCCAAAAGTAAGACATGGGCTTTCTCCACAAGGCGCTTTCCTCTTCCCACTTGGGCTAAATTGTGCAGATCCGCGCCCTTTCATCTCCCTCCTTTTCTGGGTGTAAGCTCCTTTACTAATTTACTTCCAATTACTTCACTTCTTACAACAAGTTCGAGTTTCTTTCAGCTGTTTTTCTCCTCCCTTCTGAATTTTTGAGCTCGAAGGGAAGAACAAGCTCGGTCAGTTTGAATTAGATAGCAAAAATGGATTATGGGTTTTCAATAGATTGTCATTATGTTCATCTTCATAGGAAATGAATCTGGGGTTTGGAAAGTTGTTTTCATTTGCTCTTTATTAGATCGAAAATCGAACACCCTTTGAGGGATTTAGGGTTTTTTTTCTTCTTCTTTTTTTGTGGATCTAGCGAAGATGATTCAGTTATTGTTCTTGGTTCTTTTTGCTGAGGGAGTGGTAGCATTTCTGTTGCTGGTAAAGATTGGGCTACTCAGAGAGTTTGTGATTAAGAGTTTAGATCAGCTGAAAACGGGGAAGGGTCCAGCAACTGTTAGAACAATTGCTGCTACTATGTCTGTCATTCTCTTGTCCAGTCTTATGAACATTGTTAAGATCCAGAACAAAGGTGCAAAGCTTGGGACGATGTCGCCCATGGATCAGGTTCTTTGGAGGACACAATTGCTTGAGGCTTCTCTCATTGGTATGTTTCTCAGTTCATTGGCTGTTTAGACTTGTTTGCTTTGGTTCATATGTTTGGTTTATTGTCTCTGTGTTCTTGTTTTTAAGTCAGTTTTCCATTGCCTGGCCTGCTACATACTTATGGTTTGAAGATAAACAGCTTTCTTTTAAGTCAGTTTTCATTGTTGTCTGTTGAATTCTGATATGGCTGCGAGGTAGAACATCTAGAAATCATTCAAACTCGACCCAAATTTGAATGTCTAGAGTAAGCTTAGTATTGAGTCAAACAAATATGCTAAGAACCTTCCAAAATCGATCCAAATGTTCTCTCTTTTACATCCAACATTGTAGAACACATTCTGGCTGCCTCCTCGCAAATAGAGTGTGAGATCCCACATCGGTTGGAGAGAAGAACGAAACATTCCTTTTTAAGGGTGTTGAAACCTCTCCCTAGTGGACATGTTTTAAAACCTTGAGGGAAAACCCAGAAGGAAAAGTCCAAAGAGGACACTATTTGCTAGCGGTGGGTTTGGACGGTTATAAATGGTATTAGAGCTAGACATTGGGCGGTGTGCTAACGAGGATGCTGGGCCTTCAAGTGGGTGGATTGTGAGATCCCATATCGGTTAGAGAAGGGAACGAAACATTCCTTTTAAGGGTGTGGAAACCTCTTCCCAGTGGACGTATTTTAAAACGTTGAGGGGTAGCCATAAGAGAAAGTCCAAAGAGGACGATATCTATCTAGTTGTGATGGACTTGGGCTATTACATACAGTCGTCCCGAACCATAGATCTAAGGCTTTATTGGTACTATTTCAACATCCTTCGACCATCTTTTCGAGATGTTGATACCATCTTCCTGCTCGAACCTAATCCCTCCAAGATCTTATGGAACAACCAAGAATGTATAAAAATTAGGACCCTCCTAGATACAACCTTCTACAATTTCTTTCATCATCCGTTAACGGTTAGTTTCAGTTTCGATCTTGTGTCTAATAAATTGAAAGTTGTCATAATATTATTACAGGTTTTACCTTATTCCTCGGGTTCATAATCGATCGCATGCACCATTACTTTCAAAAGCTTATTGGATTACGAGAGAACATCGGAACATCAAAAGAGGAAGTAGAAAAGTTAGAAAAGGAGAAGAGAGAGCTAGCAGAAAAAGAGGAGAAATGTTCAAAGCAAATAAAGGAACTGAGAGAACAAATATCAAGTTTATCAGAAAAAATGAAGAAACTAAAGAAGGAATGTGAAGAAAAAGATAAGAGGATTGAAACTGCAGATGCCCATGTTACTTCTCTCCAGAAACAAGCTGCAGATCTCCTTCTCGAGTACGACCGCCTGCTCGAAGACAACCAAAATCTTCAAAATCAAACGTTAGGAGGGTATAAGAAGTGAGGAATTTTGCAGGATAATCTGTCACTTAAATGGAACAGATTATGAGTTTCATTGATTGGAGAGTGATTAAATGGGAGCTGGGAGATTCTATTGATTACTGTCATTGTTCAAAGGTACCTTTTGCGAGTCTAAGAACATCAATTTCCCCATCTTTTTCAATGTCTTCTTAAATGGAAATTCCTACTTTTACTCCCATTGAATTACCTCTCTTCAACACAATCAGTAATACAATTCAAATGAGCATAAAAATTCAGAGGATTTTCAAATTACTCGACCCTCGTCCGTTCCATAGACACCGAGGATTGTGGGTCGTGTAAAGTGAAGTTAGATATCTAAATCTTATTATCGTCCAGTCATCTGATCGCTCGTTCAAAACTCTGAATTTTGTGTTTCATAAAGTTCCATTTCAAGAAAAAAAAATCCGAATTATGAATAAAGTTCGACAGAAACATTTCATTATAACACCGAAAATGGATATCTAAACCCCTTGAAGCCATCATAAAATTTCAAAAGATTACTCAGATGTGGTCGTGGGTTGAGATTGAGAATCTTTACAAAAACAAGCTTACAGACGGTGTATTCTCTATGAATTTAGTAGAAATAAAAGCACCTGCACTCTCAAAAACCGTCTAAACATAGAACAACATGCGTTGGGGGGTTCAAGAAAGATCAGGATTTTTTTGTGATAAATGTGAACAGACAAATACAACTGAATGCCATAAATGAAGTTAATTCTCCTTTATATATATTCCATCCCTTTCGAGTTCTTAAGCTGGCAATTGGAGCTTTCGGTTGTTCTTCCAACTGCAGATATCAGATGTGCAATAGGAATATTTTGAGTTATCGTAACATGACTAAGAAAACAAATCAAGGAATGTTTTGAGCAAAAGATCTATGTCACCTCTGGAAATAATAGTAGAAGAAGTCTGCATAAAGTAGCGTCTGCACGAGCCCAGAAATCCAAGCTGCAATTTCACAAAGTGTGTTAGGAAGTTAGCCAAGGTCTCTGTGAACATGTCACACCATATCGACAGCTTTTCATAATATATCCATGAACTAAAGGCTATGATCCACGCAAATTTTTTGACAAACAAAAAAAGCCCAACTTGGTATTCAACTACAATATTCATCATGACCAACTAAAACATGTTGCGACATGTCAGGCTCATCAAACCAAAACTGATTTTATTTCTATTTTAGCATAATGGATAGCAAGAAGTCAAGGAAAATTATTATTCAACTGCTTGAAAGCTAAGTTAACAAGTAAAACAAAAATGAGTATGGTGTAGAATTTGGAGGAAGAAAATTCTGAATTGTGGTCAAAAGTCAAATCAAACTATGGTTAAAATAACAAAAAATTTCCTTTTTTCCCTTAATTTTCAGTATCAGGAACCTCTATTCGAAGTTTCAAAGAAACAAAATTCCAGTTAAGTTAAACTGAATGCCAAATGTAGTTAAACGGGTAGCTGCATCAGTTTCAGATTGACTTGGATCTGCATTTTCTCTAATTATAAGTGCAGAAGAAAACCCATACTTTGGAAAATGTTATGAAATTTCAAGAGGAAAACAAAACACAATTCAGTATGAAAACAAACACCCAAGCAGTGTCATATTAAACAATGCCATCCGCAAGGTTCAACAGAATATTGTCCCCAAAAATTGAACTAAACGCTACATCAACGCTTGAATCAGGATTAGCTTGGGGAGGGGGGAAGAAAGAGCTGACTTACTTATCCAGTGGACAAAGTGAGGCTCTGTGAAGTATCGGTAGACCCAGTTGATAATGTATAAAGCTCGGTATGCACTGCATCAAGAAAAGTTAGGATTCAGTAAGGATTTTTGTTCATAAGGTTCTGAGGTTGACATAACAGAGTCAGAGAAGTTGATAATAGATGATCTAATAGAGACTATTACATGTTCATGAAAGAGTAAGAAGCTTTTCACAAGGTAGTCTTCTCTGTTAGGCTCCAATGTAACCCAAATTGAACAAACCCATCACACAGGCAAAAGAATATAGTTTTATCCATTTTGCAAATATAGATGGATTCTTGTTCAATTGAGAATCAATCAACACCTTTAGAAACTATCAACTTAGACAGTGCACAGCTTAATTTTTCCACAAACTCTGGTGTATAGTTTATCATACAAATAGGAGTATAGAAGCCTTCATAAATTCCTTGATTAGAGAACTAGATCATTTCCAAACAATGATATCTTACAACTTTCTATTTTTCCAATTGCTTGATGTTCAACGGCACACTATCTAAAATATTCAAGTTTCTATGCCCAAAAATGGGGAAAAAATATGAAATTACTAATTCGTGAGATTGGACTCACAATAGATGTTAGACTTATTGAGATGCCGACATTCAGGCACACTGTAATGATTCTAGACAAGAGGTACACATATAAAAACAGGAAAATAGCCAACATAAGAACAGATGGAAACTAAGCAGTGGATTCAAGAACTATCACATCAATGGTACTAATTAAATGCTATTGGTGGTCAAATCATACCCAAGAAGAAACACATATTGGCCAGTCAAATTGTCAATATTCTTTGTTCGTTGTAGAAGTACGAGCTGGGGGAGGATGGCAACAGCTTCCAGGTACAAAGAAAATGTCCACATGACCTGTGCCATTTATTGAGTTCAATATAGGAAAGAAATGCAACAATTCCTTAATCAAAAGTTCAAAAATAGACATACACATGATGACTATGACTTGCTTTCTTTTGCATTTTTTCTTAGTTTCAATGAAAATCAAATCAGAAGAAATAGCTAACCTCCTTGAAAGTAAGCTTTTCATTGATAAGTAGAGCCAAGACAACGCAAGGTAAGATTAGGAAAATATGGCGGAAAGTATCTTGGTTCTTGTCATACGACCGACGAACGATCTTGTGACGTCTAATATACCAAACAATCGAATATGAACTCCCCAAGAATATTAACTTCATGACCGTATTATATAGAGATATGAAGTCGGTAAAGATATCCAAGTAGCGGGTTGTAAAAACAATTGCATAAAGCTCTTGAGTCTTCAAAGAAACGCCTGCATCAAGTGAATCATATTAATTACATCGAAGAAATTGCAGCCAAAAAACCTGCCCAATGAAGAGCATATAAAATAATACATGTTAAAGACCATGTCTCGAAACCCGAAAGGAACAAATGGCCTCTAATACATTGAGATTTCAATATCCTTAACAAATCTGACAAAATGCTAACACAACAGAAATTCCACATTGTTTGTTTGGTCCAAACCTTCATTGCCTTTACCTATCAGCAGTGTATGATTAATGTGTTATGACTATAATCACTTACGCAAAAACTTCACTTTTGCAAATTTTAGGTCATTCTCACACGTTTCTACTCCAGAACGAACAATGCAATGCATCAAAGTGGAACAAATCTTTTCAAAAACATAAATCCAAAATACTCAAAACATCCAATCCACGAGCTCCAATGCGTACAAATACAATGATACAAAAAACAACGAAGACAAAACAAAAATCGGTCTCAAGGCCACGATTTCAAAAGATAACACGGTAAGACTAAAATTCCATCAGAAAAATGGCGCGAGGGGCGTAAAATCCATACCGGCACAAGATTTGATGGTGTGGATCTTGAGGAGCAAGACGAGAACGCTAGCCAGGTGAGTCATATCACCCGCTAATCGAAAGATATTCATCTTTTTGGATTAGATCTCGTCTGATGAAGCGAATAGGAAGCCGATCTCAAAATCTGAGCTCTGAATAGAATCCTTCTGGGCTGAGATTGATGAAACCGCAACCTCAGAAGTCGGAAAAAATGGAGCAGAGAAGCTTCCCGATTGCCGTTTTCGGTTGTTACCCCCTTTCCCCACGACGCATCGAGTTGGTTCTTATCTATCTTTTTACCGCAAAATTAACATTACTGTATGCGGTGGATTCGGAAAATGGCGTTTATATATATACACTTTTGAAAAATAGCTTTCAAATTTGTATTTTTGTCTTTTTTTTTTGCAAAAATAGCTTTGTGAAATTACAAGGGTAAAAATTTGTTATAGATATCTACCAGGCAAGCACGCATCCTCGTCGATCTCCACCTCTTATTTCAATCCATATTCTCGTAAAATTACCAATTTTTTTTTACTCCGAGAAAGCAACAATTTTTCAAAGAATTCATGAATCAGGTTCCAATTTATTTTTTCCCATTTATATATATATATATATATTAAAATGATATAATTTTATTTTTTAATATAATTCTCGTCCCCGACCCATTTAACTAATGAAAAAAAAACAAATCAAACAGAAGAGGGTGACACCGGAATTAAGTAGTAAAGTTATTTTTCAATATACCTATTTTTTTAAAAAAAAAATTGCATAATTATTCAGAAAAATTTATATTTATTACCATTATACCCTTAAACTTGGTCACTTGAGAATTTTGTTTATTATTCCAAACATACAAATTTTTATTTTATTTTATTAGATAATCCCTTATAATTTCTTGAAAATTAGAATTAACACGTCATTATTTTTAGATTAACGACAAATATAAATTAATATGCATCCCAAATTTAATTTGAAATAAAAGTTGACCAATCTTAAATTATAAATAGTATTTGACTCTTAACCATAATTAGATTCAGTTTAGTCAACTTGGGTTAAATTCAAAGTTCAAAGGAGTGGGTCCAAAGCAAACAAAGCCCAAGCCCAAATACATGGGCCCAATAATAAAGCCCAATTGAAATTTTTATGGGATTCCAATTGGCCCAGGAATTTAATAAATATCACCCGGAAATAAAAAAAGAATTATTTACTTTTCCCTTACCGGATTCCAATTGGCCGAGGACTTTAATGCCCCAACGACTCAATTCAATGTGCGCGTGATACTGTTCAATTCTTAGCCTTACCCATCCCACCGTACACGTGTCAAAGCCATTGCCCACTTATTTTTTTACATTTATTTATATTTATTGGAATAAAATATATAGTCATCAACTCACGATTTTAAAATACCCTCTCCAACCGACGTGAGAGCTCATAATCCACCTCTAAGCCTAACGTCCTCGCTGGCACACCGTCCGACGTAGCTTGCATTTTCATTGGAAGTGTTCAAATGAGGAACTTACTGACGTAGTCTGAATGTACCACTCATTTTTCGGAATAATAATAAAAAGAAAAAAAAAATGGGGCCAACAAAATTAAATTAAAATTTGTGGGAATAATAATCATGGAAAGTAACCTTGAAGGGAGAATGGAATTTGAAGCATTAATAAATATATTCGGAAATAAAATATTATTTAATTGTCTTATTATCGGATTCCAATTGGCCAAAGAATTTAATGCCTCAACGGCTCAATTCAATGAGGGCGTGATACTATTCAATTCTTGATCCCACCGTACACGTGTCAATGCATCGCCCACAATTGTTATTTACATTTTTAGTGAAAAATCAAATATTATTTAGAATAATAATATTTCGTGTCTTATCCACGTAAATATACTCAAATTTGTGGGAATAATTATAAAAATATTTTAAAAGAACAAACCTTTTTAAAATATATTGCAATAAAATAAGAAAAAAGAGAAAAACCAAACCTACCGATAATAAATAAAAGACACTAAAGTTGACCGTCTATACTATATTTTAATACGCCAAATAATTATATATTAATTAAATTTAATTCAAAATTTTCAAAATATAAATGAATGTATATTTTTATTGAAAATATAACTTAATTTAATAGCTAAATTATTATTATTATTTTATTGATTAAAAATTAAAATCTATGTCCACACACCTAAAATACTATATTTTAAAAGAAAAAAAAAAACAACCAAAGACTTTAAATTGACTTAGAGAATATTTACCCGGGTGGTGGTGGTAAAAGATAAATAAACATGTTTTTACATGAATTTTTTACTTCGATTTTTTTTTTGTGGAATGGTAAAAAAAAAAAAAAAAAAAATGCAACCCGCAAGTAAAAGCGTTCTGTCATTGTCCCCTTGAAAGCGGAGAAAATTAAAATTAAAAGAGGATAAGTTATTATTTTTTAGCGTCCTTAAATTATAAATATTTACACTTTTTTTCCATAATTTTTTTAATTTTATATATTTATTTTCGCACTTTATATTAAATGTTTATTATTTAATTGATTTTTATCGCTGTTAATATTAATTAGAAAAAACATAGACTATAACGTTTAAATTTATAATTAAAGTTAACACAAAGGATGAAAAGTAAATATTAAATGTAATGGTAAAAATGTAAAATCTTAAGATGTATTAGCTAAATATGAAATAAACTTAAAATTTAAAGATAAAAAGGTTAATATTTTAAAATTTAAGGACTAAATTGAAAAAAAAGTGGAAAATTATAGTCAAAAGTCACATACTAAAAATGTATTTTTACCGAAAATAAAAAGAGAACTTAGGCGCTGGGTTGCGAGTTACTTGGTTAGTGGGCACTTTTTCTCCTTCTTCTTCGTCTATAGCCCCCATTATCTAGCTCCCTAATCCAACATCCAGCGGCTGAACTGGGTCGCTCTTCAATCGCATCTTTTTCGATCGCAGTCAAGAACAATTTGCCGCTGGCACTCTTCTTTTTCTCTAGCAACCATGGACGATTCCGCCAAAAACAAGTAAAATCATCGCCCTCAACCTTCTGCTCTTTCTGTTTGTTTCTGTGATTGATTTTGTTTTCTGGGGCTTTCTTTTGCGATTTGCTGTAATGCGTTTTTTCTGGAAGATCTAGTACTTCTTGTTGATTTCTTATTTGGAGGAAGCTGCTTTGGGTTTTTGTTTCAGATTGGTGTGGGGAGTTTTGGGAGTTTGTTGTCGGATTGAGTTGTTTCTTTGATTTACCATGATTTTCTTGCTCTGTAATCGGTAATTTGTGGTTGAAATGGGAATGATGGTGCGGCTGTTAGATCTAATTTAAGTAGTGGCCATTGCATTACTGTTTTCTTTTGTGTTTGTGTGTATGTGTGTGTGTGTTTGACGGCTTGTTTTGTCATCAATGTACTGGGACATCCAGAGCTAATGACTCGCTATGTTGTTTTTAGTGTTCTTGCGGTTTTGTCCTCTTTCGGATCCCAATTGTTTAATCATTTCCTTGTCAGATAAATGGTTGTTGTTTTGTTCATTTGTTGAGAAAATCCTCCCCTTACTCCTCAAGAAGCGTGGTTTAGTGTGCTAATAGATTGAACCAAATTGTTTCCCATTTCTCTTTTGGTATAAGTGCTGCATCTTCGTAATCGTACATTCTTGTTGCTTTAATGTGTAATTTTTCAGTGATTCTTGGAATTGGGATGGAGATGGATATACCATCCAGAAGGATACCGATTTAGGTGAGTAGTTTCTGGTTTGTTTTGTTTTTTATGCATTATGTAATCTTGTTGGTGTTATGCTTGCTCATTCTTGTTATCTCTTTTGTTGTCATTGTCATGAACTTATATCAGAATGCCTTTGGGACGGGGTGTCTGAAAATGACGATCTTTCATATGTGTTCGATGAAACAACTCCAGTTAAAGCTTGCGGGGACTTGGCATACCATGTCACGCATAATGGTAAGGACATTACACCCTTCTCTAATCCCTCAGTTACCTCCAAGGAAATCGTTTTTTCTGACGTTTACACTTATATTCAGATGACAGGAACAAGAAATCAGAAGAATCCAGGGAAACTCATTCACAAGCGAAGAGACGTCGGATGTTACAGTTTACGGCACAAGATATAGAAACTTCACTCTGCTGTGAAGATTTGTCTTCTAGATTTCTAAAATCACATGTAAGTCATATGCAATTCTTGCTTCTCTTGATAAGCAAGTGTACATTATGACCAAAGGATTCAGAAAGACTTGTGTCGAACGCGTTAATTTTTCAAGTTATATGTTATTGCGTCCTATGTATTTGCCAATTATTTTGCTGCATGGAGCTAAATGTCGATCTTTAATATTCGGCAGACAAGGTTTAATGACGAACAACACTGATAGGAGTTTACTTTGTCTTTTTAAATAGCTTAACGAATGTAAATATCTATGTTCCGAAGCAGGCTTCTCATGTGTCTTTTCTGTAAAGTACGACCGTGACACCATGCAACCAAACTATATAATTTGTGTGAAATTTGTAACGTTGTTTTGTTCTATTTTCAGAATAAGGATGTTTCTAGTCCTGCTGCTGTCCCTGATGTTCCATACGAGATTCCCGAGTGCTCTGGACTCTCAGGTTTGTCTCGAGCAAGATACTACTTAATGTAAAAATCGTATATCAATGTATTTGTTTGCCTCTTGGTTTGTCTGATCTCTATATATTTGCCTTAGCTAATGTGCCGACTTCTTGTCTTGAGAATTTGGATCACTCACCTGAAGGTTGGATTGCTGATTGCCTTAATGATGCTGATATGCATTGCAGCCCTGAGGATTTGTATGTGCCTTGTGTGCATCCATTTTTTTTAATTATTAGTTTCAATTATATGAATTCCTTATAATGTGGAACTCAGGAACTTTGCTGGGACTTCGGACAATCAAATCGATGTATCAGGTAAAGTAAAATGTTGTTAAGGTTTGTGTTCGTTTATATATCGTTATGAAAGATGACTGTGGTTAATTTGAACTTGTAGAGTTTTGTAATGTTGCACCTGAGTTCAAATCTAACGCAGTCCAACATCATCCTACTCGAGTTCCTCGGAACATAATATTTAAAGGTTCTATTCTGCTCTTGACCTTTTGAAGGTTTCTTTACAATGTTGATATACCGTGTTCATTGCTTTACGTTCCCACATTGCCTATACGTGCAGGTCGAAAGTCGTATATTAGAACTCCGACTAAGTTAGCTTCTTCAGTTGCCTACCCATTTGCCTTCATCAAACCCTGTGGATTCCATGGAGATGTCACCTTGAAGGACATAAACCAGCGGATCCGCACGCCTCCACCTTCAAAACTGAAGCATCAACCTGAAGACCCATCTCAATCATACCCAACATCAGCCTTCTCCGGTAAGCCCGTCGTCGGTAAAACCAAGATTCATACTGAAGGTGGAAAGGGCAGCATTACAATCATGAGGACCAGAGGTTGAACGAACCATGTATAACAATTCTCACTATCCAAACGTTCCTTTTGCTGCCCCTCGGTCATCCTTGAGGGACTTGTAAAATGTCATGGCCATGTAGTAAGCAGTACAGAAGCTGATTAATGTTCATTTTTGGTATAGAGAAAGAGAGAGGGAGAGATGTGTAGGAACATTAGGGTTGCCCATGGAATCCCTAATCATATAACTTCATTAAAATGTTTATGCCTCCAAGCGAACTCTTGTAGGTCCAAGTCCGAGTTCAAGTTCGAGTTCGATACCCATAAGGTTCGTGTCATTTGGAAAACAACACTCCTTATCGTCATGTTTATTCTTAATGCCTTGTGGAACTCTGCTGTAATCAAAATCTTTTGGTGGAAAGCTTGAAAACTGCAGTCAGCTTTTTTATTTTTCCTGCTTTTGTGTTTGGTTGACCGTGGAAATATGAGAATCAAGTAGGATCTTATTGTCTCACAGGCTTACAGCCTTACAGGCTCTTGGTTAAAGAGAAAATAGGTGAAAAGATGTGCTTGAGAAGCCTTGCTCTCTGAGCTTGTCTTCTTGACTCTTCTTTCTATGCTTCATAAAGAAGTTTGGACACTGTTTCAACTTTTAGACCATTGACCCAATTTTCTAGGCTCGTAATAGTCTAAGTCTACGACATTCTTTTGTCTTTTCTAACGAGTCCCCTAAGGAGAGGTTTCTATACCTTGTAAGGAATATTCTGTTTCTACACCTTGTAAGTCTATACCTTGTAAGGAATATCGAGTCCCCCAAGGAGAGGTTTCTACACCTTGTAAGAAATATTCTGTTTCTACACCTAAGGAATATTACACCTTGTAAAGAATATTCTGTTTCTACACCTTGTAAGGAATATTACATCTTGTAAGGAATATTATGTTTCTACATCTTGTAAGGAATATTTTGTTCCTTTCTCCACCCTCATAAGGAATGAGAATGATGCTTCGATCCCTCTTCAACCTATATGAAATCTCACAATCCATCCTCTTAAAGGCATATCACCCGATGTGCTCACAATTTACTCCTCGAGAGCCCAATATCTTCCTACTGCATGATGTCAATAGCTCAAGCCCAATGGTAGATATTATTGCTTTGACCCATTATGATTACACATTATGATTACATATTGCGTCAGCCCACGATTTTTAAAACGTGCTTCTCAACCCCTCACTCCTCACTCACTGATGTGATATCTCATAAAAATAGTCCGGGATGATCCTAGAAATGGTTGAGAATGGAACATGCCCAATTTTCTAGTCTCTTAAGTGACTTGAAATGTTTGAAACTTTATGAAACAGATTAAATTAAAAATTGATAATCATATACACTTAGGGAATTAAAAGATTGAAACTCTCCCTTTACATGAACTAATCTTTGTGGGGGCAAAAAGAAACACATTAAAATCCTCAAACAATTGGTAGTAAGGAAGAAGAATTAAAAAGCCTCGAGCATTTCCAAGATGAAATCGTTGCAAGTGGGACAGTTCCCGCGGCTAACCATAAGCTCCTTCGAACAGAGCCTGCAAAATGTATGGCCGCATGCCGCCATTGGCGCGTTCTTATGCTTCACCATGCAAACGCAGCAGCTGAATTCTCCGCCACTACCATCGTCTTCATCTTCTTCTTCGTATGCAACGTCTTCCTCATCGGAGAAGCCATCTTCTTCGAACCCCATTCCGTAATTCGACCCTTCGAACCCCATTTCTCTGTCCGTCTCGTGCAACAGATCCATCAACGACATCCTTACCGGCTCCGACGTCGGTGACTCCTTCTCCCCTTCCTCCGATCCTGTTGTTGATTCTACGTTTTCATCTTCGTCTTCGTTTTCGTTTTGTTCTTTCTCTTTCTCTTTCTCTTCTTCTGCAGCTTCCGCTGCGGCGGCGGCGGCGGCTGCATCGGCTGCTTCTTGTGCTGCTACGGTTTCTCTAGCGGACATCATTCTCCGCTCCGAGAAGGCGGAGCTTATATGTCGGACTCGGTTATCGCGATCTGATTCAGTTGGATCGGTGTAGTTCTCCGTTGGATTTGGGATCCGGATTGAGTTGTGACGCGACATTTGCGGTCTCATTCGACTCGGCGCTGAATCCGGAATGGATGAATAATCAAAGGACTCGTCGTATTGGAACGGAGTCGAATCGCTGGAGCTGTTCATTGTGGAACTCTGTCGAGATACTTGACGGCGAATGGATTTGGAGGATTCTTCAGACGGATTACGAGCGGAATGATCGGTGGAGTTTCGCGACGAAGGCGTGTTGAACCGGACTTGACTCCGCTTCCCCATTAGGGATCGCTTAGGTTGAAAAGGCATATCGGAGGTCGGAATAGGAACTGTGGAGACCCAAGCAGAGCCGGCGCGCTTCAATCGGAGTTTCTCCCTAAAAGACTTCCATGTCCTTTTGTCCTTTCCGAAAAGCCCCTTGGCGGCGTTTGGCTCCTCATCGCGGATCACGTCGAGTAGGGTTCGGCCTCGGATTTCGGCAGCCCTTGAAGTTGCAGAGGCCGGCGGCCCAAATCTATTGTTAGCCAAAACGTCATCGAGTGTATAGCCGGCGAGGCTACGGCCCTCCTCAACTAACGGCATTGAAACAACCTTCCGTGCTCGAAGATCACAGAAAGAAGAAGGTAATGTGAACTGGAATTGAATGCAGATTTCAGAACAATCAATGGATCATTTATTTTCCCTGGAAATCGTAATTACAGAACAAAATTAAGCTTCAACACACACATGGAGATTGGATTGATTGTTCCAGCTCGAATCGAAGGAAGAAGACGAAGAAAGCTTCAGGTATTTTCCGTTGAATTCTCCTTATTTTTGGATCGAATACATTATTTATGATTTTCCTCAAAAATTAAAATCTGAATTTAAATTCCAAATGTGGAACGGAAGCAATTTGTTAGGAGAGGCTGTCTCAATTTTCGGAATCTTGTGAGGTCCTCCAAATTTGTTCGTGAAAAAAAATATATATAATTAATTCAACTACTTTTATTTATTTATTATTATTATTTTTTTAAAGCACCACTTTTTATTTTCTAAATTATTATTTTTTCAAAACTATCGAACAAATATATTTTCAATATTCTTGTGATGTAGACGTTGATTGGGGAGCAGAACAAACCACCGTGTGTAAACCTTCCCCTCCAAACCCATTTTAAAACCTTGAGGGAAGCCCGGAAGAGAAAGTCTAAAGAGGATAATATCTGCTAGCAGTAGATCTGGGTCGTTACAAATAGTATCAAAGTCAGACACCGGACGATGTGCCAACCTTCTCGCTGTTCCCCGAAGGGGTAGACACGAGGTTGTGTGCCAGTAAGGACGCTGGCCCCAAAGGGGTGGATTTGGGGGCGGTCTCATGTCAATTGAAGGAAGGAAAGAGTGCCAAGGAGGACACTGAACCTCGAAAGGAGTGGATTGTGATGTACGGTTGGGAAGGAGAACAAACAACCCTTGATTTATAAGGGTGTGGAAACCTTCCCACTGTTTGAAGTCTTGAGGGGAAAAGCTACTTCTAGTTTTTATTTTATTTTATTATTATTTATTACCATATTTTTCATTGTATTTTCAAAATTTAAGTGCAAATTTAAAAATTTACCATTGTTAATATATCATTAACTATGATATGAATTCATTAGTTATTGAAAAGTTTAGTATTATTTAGTAAATAAGTGAGATTAAGAAATGATTTATAGGTTGCCAACGGTTATACTTTATGGCATGTTATTTGAATCATAAATTAAATTCTATTAATCTATACTGGCAAAGGCTAGGAAGCCTAACATTTGTTTAAGACACCCACATTCACTACCCCACTAGGTTGGTGGGCTTGGTTTGGGTTGAAAATATCATTGAATTCAATGGAGTTTCAATGTTTGATATCAATATCAATTTGAATAACTTTCCTTCTTTATAAAGGTTTAAAACTATTTTTGGAGTAGAAATGCTGTTAGAATGTTGAAGGAAAACGAATTTTTTGTTCAATATTCTAATGGATTTCTACTTCAAAAATAGTTTTGAAACCTTAATGAAAGGTTAATTGTAAGATCCACGTTGGCTGTGGGAGAGGGGAACAAAGCATTCTTTATAAGAGTGTGGAAACCTCTCCCCAACAGACACGTTTGAAAATCATGAGGTTGATGACGATACTTAATGGGCCAAAGTAGACAATATCTACTAGCGGCGAGCTTGAGCTATTATAAATTGTATCAAAATTACACCGGGTGGTGTGCTAGTGAGGACGCTGGCCCCAAGAGGGGTGGATTGTGAGATCCCACATTGGTTGGGGAGGAGAATGAATCCTTTCGTATGAGGGGGTGGAAACCTCTCCCTAGTAGATGCGTTTTAGAACCGTGAGATTGACAGCCATACATAACGGGCTAAAACGGATAATATCTACTAGCGATAGGATTGGATTGGAAAGTGGGAGTAAAATAGTTTTGAATTGTGGGTAAGCACAGTTTGAAAACTTAAGAAGCAAATAAAGGAAGAAAAAAGAGAGGAATGGTTGGTATGAGAATGGCATTGTATCAGCCTCTTACCTACCCATCGCTCAATAGGGAATAAAATCAATGTTAAGATTCATGATCACAACAACCCCACTTTCCACTTCCCTTCAAAACCTCAAGAAACAGAGCCCTTTTGGTGCAAGAGGAAAACAGGAAAGAATTGTCTGCCACTGCCAGATTACACAAACTTCTCTTATCTCTATCTCTATCTCTCTCCCTCTTCCAAGCTGCGACGATGGTTGGTAGCACCGTGTTCACTTTGGCTGAGGTTGCCTCCCACGACAACCGCAACGACTGCTGGTTGATCATTGAGGACAAGGTATTTGATCATTTGTCTCTGTGGCTCAATGTGGTTTCAAATTCTTTACATGGCTTTCATTTTCTGTTTGATCTTGAAATTTATGCATATAAATACTTCTTGTTTTGTGTTTACTTTTTTCGCAGACTAAAAAAATAGTTCTTGTTTTTGGAATTTGGTTAAGGATGAAATCTATAGAAAATATGATTTGACGTTGCTGAAGTGTTAAAGATTCATTGAGTCTATTTGCTTTGACTGATTGAGTTTCATGGATGGAACTAGTGCTCTTCTGTGTATTGTTTGATCTGAATTGGGCTTACGAATCGAAGTTTGGTGTATGTAAACGATTTGTCACTGAATTTGTAATTTATTTATCTGTTCAAGCAAACAAAATTACATGTTTTTTTAACATTTAGGACATGTACTTTTCTCTACTAGATCCGATTCTTTTATTTTTATTGTTTGGATAGGAGTACCCGTAATAGCTTTAGTCGACCGCTAGCATATATTGTCATCTTTGAGCTTTTCCTTCAAGATTTTTAAAACGTGCCTACTAGGGAGAGGTTTCCATACCCTTATAAAGAATTTTTCATTTTCCTCCTCAACCGACGTGAGATCTCATAATTCATTTCCCTTCGAGGTGCAGCATGTTCACTGGCACTCGTTTCCTTCTCCGAAAGATGTGGGACCCTCCAATTCACTCCCTTTTGCGGTCTAGCGTCCTTGTTGGCACACCGCTTCGTGTCCATCCCCTTTGGGGCTCAACCTCCTTGCTGGCATATTGTCCGGTGCTGGCTCTGATACCATTGTAACAGTCCAAGTTCATCGCTAGCGTATATTGTCCTTTTTTAGTTTCTCCCTTGAACTTTTTAAAAGAGACGTTTCCACGCCCTTATAAAAAAATGTTTCGTTCTTCTCTCTAATCGATGTGCAATCTCTATGTTCCCTCTCTCTCTCTTCATTCCTAATTGTTTTTCAATTCTGTGTGTTATTGGTCCAACAGGTGTACGATGTAACAAAGTTCCTTGAAGACCATCCTGGTGGTGATGAAGTCTTGTTGTCAGCCATTGGTAGGGAAAAACAAGCAACGAAAATTTTTCATTGAAATATATTCTTAATAAGCTTTGTCAAATGAACTGATCATAATGTTTGAGATACCAATGTTGGTTCTTCATATCATCTCATCTACAGGTAAGGATGCAACCAACGATTTTTTCGATGTCGGGCACAGTAGCGCTGCTCGAGCGATGATGGAAGAATTTTACATCGGTGACATCGATAGCTCAACTATCCCTACAAAAAGGAAGTACACTCCTCCAAAGCAGCCCCTATACAACCAAGACAAGACACCAGAGTTCATTATCAAGGTCCTCCAGTTTCTAGCTCCCCTGGTAATTTTGGCATTGGCTTTTGGCGTCCATCTCTATACCAAAACAACATGAACACTGAAACTATATCCATTTTTTTTAAAAAAATTGGTATATTTTGTTCCAATGAGTGTACTATGCTTGAAACTTGTTATATGATGCCGCTGAAAAATGTTTCAACTTCCTCTGTGATATAATGTTTACTTACCAAAAACATTATCAATAAAGAGTAGTTCTTGGCAATGTTATTCATTTACGAATTACATGTAGACTGAATTATTCTCCAAAGAGAGAAGAAAAGAACTTGCATTTGTTCAACAAAGAAAAGGGACTCTGCATTGTACTGTGTGATGTAAATTGGAACTATTCTGCACTTGTACATGTTCTTTCAATCACTTTAGAAACCGTCCTCTGCGAATGTTTCGATGGGGAACTCGAACCCCTCGAAGAGCTATGCCCAAAGAAGTTCATTTTACTAAATTTTCTCGAGAAAGAACTCACAAGTTTATGAGAACTAGACTTCTGCATGTCCCTCCTCATACAAACATGTTCTTTTTCGAGATCATTCAATCTCATCCGTAGGCGAGCGAGTTCAAGTTTTAGTTCACGATTTTCTCGTCTCAGTGATGCATAATTGTCTCGTGGAGACATTGCTGCACTGAATGCACCACTGCTAATCCGCCATGATTGATGTGAAGGTTTGTAGTCTTCATCGTCGCAAGAGTTCGATAGTGCAGTACGAAGCCTTAGTTGCTCAAAATACAGGACTTGAACCATGCATTGGAGGGGAAGACGCTCATTTTGAGCAGCATGAGCACCAGCCTCTTGTGAGAGCTTTTGAAAATCGATTAGTTTGCAGAGCTTCTTCTTGTCTAAATCTGATAGACCTTGATGAGCCTGTGGTAAAGCAACAATAAGTCAATCAATCAAAATGAAAATGTCTTAGAACATACGAAATGCACATACGTACTTTAAGATAGATATCGATGGCTCGATATAAACCATCGTGGATGGTACGTGCATGTGAAGGTAAGGAATCTGCAATGAGCATGAACTTGGAAAGGTTAAGGTTTGCATCAGGTGCAATTTCAGCAAGGTAGTTGTCCACTAGTTTGGATACTTTAAACAATGAACTTTGAGATGGCGAACAAGGACTATCCGAATCGAAAACAGAAGCGTCTTCCATATCGTCCTGGCTATCATCTTGTTGAGAGAAGTTTACCAAAATCCTATGAACCGTGTCAACGTCAAATAAAGTATCAGCTGAGTTTTGGAAGGATGGAATCAGAAGGTCATCAAGAGTAGCAATGTCCAGCTGAGATCCGATCCTTCTCTCGAGGTCGAGTCGGAAGGCAACAGAGCAATCAAGCGTCACAGCACTCCTCAGAAGCCCGAAAAGGAAACTGATTGGAACGACGGACTTTTCAACAGGCAAAAGACTGACAATTGTCTCAACAACAAGCTTTTCTTGTCCATTTGAACCTGAAATGATATCAACTTTTGTCTGCCCAGATGGGTTCCATAAGGTGGATTTCTTTGTTAACTCCCTTTGAGCATAATTCATCAGGGATGCAGCTATGCTCTCGGGACGAACCCCTCGACACTTCATGGCTGTAATGACTCGTTCATACAAGTCAACACGAAGCACCGAGATATCTTCGATCCACCAGTCACTATCACACTTGGCGGCCTGCTTGCTCATGTGAAGTCTCCCTGAACTGCTATACTCCAAGCGTGAGAAGCTTGAAGCGATTTGCTCTGAACAAGCCTTTGATGCTATTGCATCAATGCAACGGCTAACTGCTCTTACATCATTGGCGAGAGGGAGTAAATTCTCATATTGCTGCAACACTTCAACACACATTTCAAGGTTCTTCGAGACAACGCTCTCGAGATACTCTTCAGCTCGCGAACCGAGATTATCCTTTGAGAACTCTTCAGTCATTTCAAGATAATCGGAAACGCAACATAGCTGTGCAACATTTCCTGGAGTAATTTCGAAGTTGATCCCATAACAGAATTTTGCTGCCAATTCGAAAGATTCAGCGCCTCCTGGTAGATTGAGAAGCTCCACCTTGGAGATATCAGAGTCTCTATGTTCTGCAACTAATCTCCGAATTCGCCCACTTCGAGAGACGAGAGGGAACTGCATTTAGTAGTTCAATTAAACCAGATATTCATTGGGAACGTGCTCAAGATATTCAATGGGAACGTATTCATGACAGAAATTTGATGAAGAATTCAAATGTTTATTTAAGAAAACTAAAAACGAAATCTTTATCAAGTTGGAGCTCAAGTTGTTAGTGTCACCTTATGCAAGGAGAATGTCACTCCAGCCACGTCAATCGTAATATCGCTTGGAATATCATGAAAAATCCTACACGAATCAGTAGCCAATGATTCACAAGAAGAAATATTTGTACTCAACGAGAATGATAATCACCATCAATTTCCATCCAGATACTTCAATCCACTAAAGTAAAGAACATTGCTAAACCAAAATACTGTCAATCAGAGAAGCGTATAGATCATTTTGAAACACTAAGAACCAGCCAAACGATACACCAATCCAAAACAGGAAAGAACGAGCTTGCACGAAAAACTCCAGCTCGACCGAAAACCAGCACGACAAGATCGACTCATCAAAACATTCAAAATTCATGGCACAGCCAGCTTGGGGCCGGAGTCGACATAGAATGAAGGGGACGATCCTAATGTTGTGTTGGCAATTAGAACAAACCATCTAGACCAAACGGCAGAGATCTTGCACAGCTAGAATGCCAGAAAGTAAAAAAGAACAATGACCAAACGGCAGCATTACACCACAACTAGTACATAGAACTGCACAAAAACTAAACTAACATGAATTCAAGAGCAGATTAATGACAAGAACACAAGCCAAAAGATCATCAAAGACAACAAACAAACGAACCATTCGTTGCATCGGTGGCGCACCGACTTGGCAAGAGACATCTGTTGCTGGAGCTGCAGCATGTTGCAAGGGTGAGCAAAGTGGAGGTCAGTAGGGAGAAAAGGATGGTGGGGTTTGGGAAACAAAGGGAGTAAAGAGATCCAATGGGAGAAAGTTGAAGAAACTCCTCTTTGGCCATTTTCGTCGAACAGTTGGCGTGCATTCTTGAAAATCACTGGATTGCAATTGTCCAAAGGCAATGGGGCCTTATGGGTGGGACAATGATTTGATTAACACGCCAAAACTGTTTGAAATCCCATCAAACCTTACTAAATTCACTAATTTCATGCCTTCTTTCTGGGGTTCTTCCTTTTTCCTCCCCCTGTGATCATGTCTGCCCTGTTTGAGCAGGCAAACAAGCGCGATAAAGGGGGAAGAAAATCAGCAACCTCTGGACGGAAAAGTCAAAATCCATTCGAAACTGTGCGATCAAAGAAACAAAATAAGAACAGAAAGAGCGGGAAAAGGTCGTTATTTCGCTTGACGATTAGAAGCCATTTTCAAACTCTGTAAAACTTGATATCTTTTGTTTCTTTATTGTCAATCAAGAATTTCATAATATCACTCAGGTCCTCATACTTTTTACTAATTACCATTCACACCCATTTAAACTTTTTTCTTACAATGAATAAACCTAAACTAATGATTTATTTAATAATAAAAAAATCCCATTTTTTATTTTTTTTTTAAATATATAATTTCCACCAAAGAAATTCCTATTTTTTATCCTAATGTTTTTAATTATATATTCTAATTATTGATTAATTAATGAAATTTAAGATTAATTTATATTTTTTTCAAAGAGCCAAAAATAATTACTTTTATAAAATAAAAACAAATTGAATCATTACTAAATGGAAAGTTTGTTTCTTTTTTAAAAAGTTGAGTTTTTTTTTTCTTTTTAATATTTTATAACATATCTTGATTAAATCTGAATTTTTTAAATAATATTCTTAAAAAAATAATTTTTTAATTAAAAAAATATGAATAATTAAGAAATGTGATTAAAATTTATAAAATTGATTTGTCTTTTAGTTTTGGGCCGTATCCCTAAAATCTAGGACATGAAGACATTATTTTTTTTGTTTTTTTTTTATTTAAATAGAGGAATTATAAATATATAAATATATAAATAAATAAAAGGGAGGGGACAATAAAATAAACAAAGCTTACATAAGAGGCCAACATGAAAAAGTGGATTATTTTTCCTTTCGGCACTTAGCCAAATAAATCATCATCGTCTTTTCTTTCTTTTCACTTTGTCAAACGACATAAAGCAAACAAACAAAAGGGTTAAAAAGACACGATGCTAATTGGAGCTAATGGGACCGAAAAAGAATCTAACGTTTACCACCGATACCTTGTTTGTTAATCTATGCAATTTATGGAAGATGCCCGAGACTAGAGCCTGTCATGGAAGAAGCATATTGGGTGTGCTTCGATCATGTCTACGAGACACACAGTTGAATATAGATATCATGAACACTAGATGTAGATTGGGTCGAAAAACTTGAGCAACCATTCACTATGTGCTTGGTTATTAGTGCATCCTCATGTCTCTAAGGCCGAGCTGAATGGAGATATCATGAACGCGAGGTGTAGGATACTGGGTCGAGAAATTTGGGCAACCCTTCACTACGTGTTGGTCGATAGTCCATCTAATGTCTTGATACCTAACTCTACTGGAGAGGGCATGCCTAATTTAAAAAGTGCAAATTTACTAAACTGGGTCGAGTTAGGTTGATTTTTTATTTACTTTTTTATGATTTCAACTTTTAGTCTTAGAAAAGTCGGTGGAAATAAACGTTCGGGTTAAAAATGATAAGGACAAACATATGGAATATGATTGTCTACCACCACCATCCTAGTGGGGTCCCTTTAGGGATCATTATTTTTTAGGACCCATACCCTTATAATTGCATTTCATGTTTTTTTTTCGTTAATTATACTTGAAAAGTTTTTTAATTAATCTCCAAAATTTCACCTATAAGATTCATGCATTGGCCAACAAGAAAAAATATAATGAAAACAGGGTTCTGATTTGATTCATGGACAACACATTGGATCATGAACAAGAGAGCAACTTGGACACCAATAATTCCACAAAATTAATTATAATTACATTTTTTTTTCTTTTTTAAAAAAGAGGAAAATTCCTTTTTGAAAAGAAATTGGTCTATTAAAGGCATAATCCAAATATTTGATAAGACAGTCACATTAAAGGCATCCAATGATCTTCCAAAGCCCCTATGAAAAAGTAGTTGAATTAGAAACACTACCAAAATCTTAAAAGGATCTATGTGTATTGAACTGAAAGCTAGCAGCAGAGTTGGATATCAAGAACAAACATATCATTATTATGCACAAAAGATGATATTCAACATTGGACCTTTCCAATCATCACGATTGATGCAAATATGGTTGAGGATTGTTGGGAGAGAAGTCCTGCATCGAAATCATGAGTTTACAAGTAAGAAATACATCTCTAGTGGTACGAGTCATTTTGGGCAACTCCAAAGTAAGACAGTGGAGATTCGTGATTCCTAACAAATATGCCTTTAATTTTATCTCATATCAGCTCAAGCATCCCTGAGCGGGCTTTCATCAACTTCTGCTGCCCTGCCCCCTGCAAATATGCTGAAATCTCAGTTGTGCGTAATGCCAAAATCAATGGCATGGATGGGTGAGCAAAGGGTGTATATCCAGAAAAACCACGATGGATTCCACCGCCACAATACTCAATTCATTGTCAGACACTACAACGGCAGTGTGTCTCCATTACATGGATCATAGAATCAATTTGATGGAGACACTGAAACGCCTTAGGGAATCATACAGGGTGTTGAGTAGAGTTATTAGCAAAAACATGAACTAAATGAGTTCTTGAATAAATGGTAAGTTCCATATTATTTGAAGAGAAATTTGTTTAATAGAGGAGCATTGTGCAACGATATTTCGTGTGAATTATCCAAAAAATGGTATCAAAGTAAGACATCGGTAGTGTGTCAGCTAGGACATTGAGCCTCGAAGGGGGTGGACACCGAGTAGTGTGTCAGCGAGGATGTTGAGTCCCGAAGGGGGTGGATTGTGAGATCCCATATCGGTTGGAAAGGGGAACAAAGCATTCATTATAAGGGTGTAGAAACCTCTTCCTAGCATTCGCATTTTAAAACCTTGAGAGGAATCCCGACTCGACTTGAACTTTTTTTTTTTTTTTTTTTAATATTTGTGAATGTTTGGGCCAATTTGGGTCTCAAAGACAACTATATGACCCTATAATATGACCCTATAACATTTAGCCGTCGAAGTAACTCATCATAGATAGCAACCATAACTTGAACTCATTTTCGTCTAAAAAGAATTTGAGTACGAAGGAGTTGAAGTAACGTAAGAAAAAGCTGACTCTCATTTGGGAGAGAATTAATATATAGATGACTATTGAAGGGAGGTTCAATGTCTCAAAAGAGCTAAGAATTATCCAGATATATATATATAAAAAAATGATATCATTTAACAATCAGAAATATCACGCAAACTTTTCAAACAAAAATTATAAACAAATTAAATATCACTCATGTCATAACACCAGACATGCACAAGATATCATATCATATCATCATAATCTCAACACACCATATGCCTTCAATCGGTTTCATTGTCGAGCTAAGCCACAGCTAAGGTCAACTAAAACCAAACTAAATATCACTCATGTCAAATCAATTTAAGAGAGATGAGCTTGAGCCAGAACACCAGACATATGCAAAAGAAAGACAGCAATATTTCAAACCAAAATTCGGAGTGAAACTAAAACCATGTCATACCTCAGCCATCTTGCCAAAGGAAAATTTTCAGAAGCCAAGAAGTCTGTTCAAAGCAATCCAAGTAAAGGATCAGAAATTTAGAATGAAACACAAGTTCATTTCATTGCGTAAAAAGATCGAACACTTCATATGCAACCCTCTAGTAGTCTAAAAACAGAGCAACCATCAAGGAGTATGAAAATGGCAAATCTCATACTCAACTGTAACGTTCTTAGAGAGTTCAAACGCAGTATAGAAACACTAAATTCCTAATTTCAAAATCTAAACACAATTTCAGTGAGCCCAAATGTCAAATTTGGCTGTGGAACAAAGAATCAATAGAGATAGACAAATGCAACAATCAAATCGCGTAACATAGAAACATCGAAACTTCAACAGATCATGAAGAAGAAAGAATCGCAGAGTGATCGGAAAAAAAATGGAGAAATGGAGGAGAAAGTATGTGAACTTGTTATAAATGGAACAAAAAAAAAATTAAATTAATAAAAATACTCATCTAAAAAATAATTTTGTTAGTAATTTATTATAATTTTTTTTTATAAAATTAATAAGTTTTAATATTGTTTTTAATATTTAAAGATTGATTTTGTTTTTGTTTTAAAAAAAAAAAAGAAATATATAAGTAGAGGTGAACTGTTCCCCCAATCCCCAACCCTAACTTTTCCTATTTACTTCTCCCGCGCTCTCTGTCTCTTTCTCTCTCGTCCTTTTCCTACAAACTTCCCTCTCTTTCTCTCTCTTCTTCCATTTGCAGCTTCGCGCCTTCTCTCTCTCTCCTCTGTTCCATCAGAACGGAACCAAGAAAACCCAGAAAACCCTATTCTCAGTCTCACACACACATTGATTTATGGGAAAGTACATGAAGAAATCGAAGCTTACAGGCGGCATTGCAGTCATGGAGGTCTCACCGCAGTCCTCTCCGGGACTCCGTACTAGAGCTGCTAAAACCCGTGCTCTACAGCGCCTCAACAAATCCTTCTCTCAATCCGCCGCTGTTTCGAGCCCTAGAGCGGCGGCATCTTCCTCTTCTTACTTGCAGCTGCGCAACCGTCGACTTGAAAAGCCTCCGGTATTCCGGCAGCTGCATAAGGCGCAGCAGGACGGCGAGTGTTGCGAAGATGGCTTGAGTCGTGAGTGTTCCTCTAATGATTCTCGGTTGAAGCGGGATTTGGCGGACTCGGGTTCGGAGAAGAGGAAGCTTCGTGTGGAAACAGGGAGTGGAAATGCTAGGGATTTCGAGGATTATTTTGGCGAGAACTGCCCGGACTTTGGAGGTGATAATAGGTACGGTTTCGAAAGGTTTTCTGGAATTGTTGTTGTTTGAATTCAATTTTAGCTTGTGATGGCTTAAAATGGCTGTGATTTCTTCCTTTGTTTTTTGATTGCTATCGTACTGCCGACAAATCTCGATTTCGTCGCGATCTTCGTTACTAGTTAAAACTATTTGTCTAGTTCATGGGTTTCTCAGATTTTTCCTTTTCTTATTTTGTTATTTACATGTCTTTGGCAATTTATTTGCTCATAGGATTGATGCATTGGTTTCTACTGAACTGGATGGGCTCACTCTGTGGCCATGTTTGCTTGTTTGACTATCACTATTCTCGTACTGTTCCTTTTCCCTATATGTGACTTCACTTTCCACTTCGCATCCTGTCGTTCCATTGTTACCATATGTTGCTGTAGTGTATCTTTCATGATAGGCTAGTTATGCTGTAAGATATGACTTTTTAAGAGTTTCGTTGGTATATTCAGTGGATAGGCTGTTTTTTTAAAATATTTGTCAGTGTTCGAGTCAGCTTGGACAACTCGATTATTCTCATGAGAAAATTATTTGTTATTTCACGTTAGAACATTTGGTTACTAAGATGGTCGGTAGATTATTAAATTTTAGATAGAGGGTCACGAAGTTATTTATTATTTATATGGTCGTGATGAAGCTAATTCCATTTAATTTATTTTACATTAGATGACAAGATCCCTGAATTTTTCTTGGCCATGAACAACTTTATTATTATTATTCTTCTTGTTGACTTAATGGTTCAATTTTCTGGTTTCTACCTCAGCTTTTGGGCTGAAACTCAAGAGGCAAAATGGAGTTCTGCTTGCATTAATTTAATGCGAGTTTTCTTTTTTGGCAATAAATTGGAAGAATTAAATAAAGTTGGTAGTTACCTATGGGAATACTGATTGCAATAGTTATTAGCTTTCGACAATTTTGCAGCATATGTCGTCATTTTTGGGCCTGGGCATATTTTGATTTTTGAAACGTGTAGGTGACAAGAAGTTATAACTTATAGATCTATTTCATGCCATATTTTGTACTACCAGCCAAATTAGAGTTTGTCCCATTAGACCTGGCATATTCCTTAAGATATTCGATGCTCTGTAGTGTGTTCTTTTCTCAATTTTGGTTTTGGTTTAGATTAAGTAGACACTGTTTGATAACACAAAAAGAATAACTGAGTTCAATTAGTGTATTCTTAAAGGCAATCTCATGAACTAGTTAATTGAGTTGATTGAGCTAAGAAGAGTTCTTTTTTTCTTTTACAAGTTGGTACCTTTTGCGTATTTTATAGCTCTTCTGAAGTACAATGATTTGAGGGTATGCTTGTGTAGGGGAACTGCAGAAAAAATACATAGCAGCTTGGTTAGAGATTTAAGAACCAACAAAACATCATACTCAACCCGGATGGAGACAAATTCACATACAACCAACTCAGGAGTAGAGATGGAGTTGCTTAAAAGTATCCCTACTGCAAATGACATAGAGGAGTTCTTTGCTCAAGAAGAGCTATGGCATCAAACGACGTTTATTCAGAAGTAAGCCAATGAATTTATTTGTGATGTATAATTGGATTAGAAAGTGACTATCAAATTCATGGTTAGAGTGTGGGTTTCTGCAGGTATAACTTCGACTTTGCAAGTGAAATGCCTCTCCAAGGACGATATGAATGGGTGCAAGTGGTTCCCTAAGTTAGCTATGATCTCGATTCTCAAGTGTCTCGTCTCTATGAAGCACATTTTGGGGTCACAGGATGAGTTTAGCTCTCTATAGCAAACACAAAGTTGGGGCATATCTCATACTAACCAACCAGCTTTTAATCCATATTTAGTTAGAAGAGACATTTGGAAGAATGGTGGATAGTACATAAAAGCGTCTCTCGTCGTCATTTGTAATGTTATCTCAACTGTTCCAGTTGTCCATATCTGGGTTAGTTTGTCTTTGAAATTAGTAAAATAAATGAAGTTTCTTCACCACCCATCGTCTTCATAAATCATAACCTATCTGAAACTAAAACATGATTTCTCTTTCTGGTTCTTACGCCATCTTATTTGGCTTCATTTGGAAGAAATTCTGAGGAGCTTTGCAGAGAGGAAATGATAGATGAAATGAAATAATATGTCATGTAAATGCAAATACTATATATAAACTTGTCCCCCCCATGCACTTACTTCGATGCATTGCTTAGCAGTTTCACGTGGGTCATTGCACGGCTCTGCATTCTACGCTTAGTACAATTCTGTTCAACGCAAGGAATTGTCATTTTCGTTACACATTAAATGCTCCAAGTCCCCGGATAACACAACAAAACTTCAACAGATTCTCAGAATGTGTAGCAATCACATATTAAGTACTCTTGGAAAACTATATTAAACTCATGCAATCACATATAAATGTTCTTGGAAAGCTGTATTAAAGTCATGCAATCACGATTTTCTGGTCTCTATTGTAACTTGGGTTTGTACAGCCACAGTTGGAATTCTAAAGATACTTTTTGGTTGATTCAGAAGGACGCATCAAACCATGTTCAATATTTCATCAGCTAGTAAATCAGATCATGAGTATGGGCAACAGTTAAACTTGTTAAGCCTGAAATACCAAAATGCATGCTTTGGTTTTATGGAGTTAGTGGCCCTACAGGAGCTAAATGTGATGCAGTATTCGTCTCTGCCATTTCAACTTCATATGATGAAGTGCAGTTGGAAGATCCCTCATTCCCTAAAGCCATCCTCCTAAGTTTATCAAGTTGAATTGCACGCAGTTCATATCTGCCAATACAAACAAAAGCTTGAATTCTGTGCTAAATGCGCAAAGAAGTAGAGAGCAATTTAAGACAGTATCTTCGGAAATTCCAGAGGAAGAAGAAAATAAGTGCAGGTATGACCGGAGAAATTAGATTCTTTACGAGATGTTCGCCTCTATTATGCACACCAGAAACATCAAATATAAAGATTAAACGAACAAAAAGTTTTAGGGAAACAGATTCGATGTAATTGTTCGAAATTTTTTGTCTTACAGTTTTAACATCACAAAGTTCTAGTAATGGCAGTACATGAAAGAGGAAATAAACTACCGAGCTTTTGGCGTAATCCGTTATGAAACCAGTGAGCTAAATTACCTGACAAATTACACAACAGAAATCTGTGTGTAGCATTAGCAATAATTGGAAGCGGTCCTTGCAAAGTTAGAATCTTTAAAGCATCAAAAAGGTGAATTATAAAACATGGTCCCAAACTCAGCTTGCTCTCCTCGACACATGCTGGTAGAATTCAAGGTAAAAGGAAGAGTCTATTGCACAAGGAAAAGGGAAAAAAGAGACATGTGAGAGGCTTGTGGCTTCCTTGAAAGTTCCATAGTTAATTTGCATCCTATTCTACACCGTACTCTTGACGCATATACCCAATTCCGTTACAAACATAATTGCAAAACATTGTCCCAAACTCAGTCGTCTCCTCTCATAGAAGCCAATACGCCCAACAAAAACAAACTTGCTGGCCGAAGATTTTCCTGCTAGTTTAGGTAAAGCATATGGGGGGCTGACTTCCTATCAATACTCATGTTCAAATTATCACCTTGTCTTGAAGGTGGATTGCTTTCTACTCTGATTCTGTACTAGTTCATGAGGTTCCCAGATTGCATCCTCAAGTGACTGACCCAGACATTGGATGAGAACTTCTAACCTGTCTCCTAGAACTGAATCCGGAATTAAAGTATTGATCTAATGTAGAGCTTAGCTGTGATGGTAATGGGCTGGGATCACTTTGGCCAGCTTTAAACTAAGATCAAGATGAGGTGGGGTTAGTGGCAGCAATAACTATGAGTAACCCTCCCCTCACTATGCATTCAGTACTTTGGAAAGGACCATATTTCCATAAAGCCGGATTTTCATACCTTTCAGAGGCCAATGACTGTTCCATCTTCCACAGTTTGAGAGAAGGTTAGGGTAGTTGAAAACTCACAAGAGACCTGGTACTCGTTCTATTGGCAGACTTCAAACTTGCTACAAAGTCCATCAGCATTTTTCGCATCACCACCAAAATCAGCTTTATAGTTCCTCTGTTTAAGTTCATGGCTGCAGGATGCCCAAAATATCTAACTATTAAAATCCGTCCCAGGAAAACAAAAATGGAAGTAAATCCACCCTCCTCATCAATTCCACATGATTGAAATCTCAATGAACCTCACCAGATTTTCCGACCTTCACCCCCTAGCTTAATCTAGTAGTGCCTTCCTTTACGTCATTAAACACCATTCCTTCTAGTGCAAAATCTGATAAATGTCCTCCAATGAACTCTACTCTAACATTGAAATCCTATTTACCTATTCCTGAGTTGCCTCCAATCTCGATTCCACTATATGCACTTTGGTGTCCATTTTTTCTCCCTTTGGGCATCCAAGATGAAGCTATAATACTAGTTAAATAGGATCAAGTAGAATGGAACAGGAAAAAGAAATCAAATACAAAAGAAAAACATGCTTTTAAGAGGAATGTGGCTTTGACTTTGTACTCGTCGTATCATTTATGTGCTACCTCATTCCATAACTACAACATTTACAAAACATGGTCCAACATTCTACTTGCTCCCCTCATGGACCCAATAGGTCCAACAATAACAACTTTACTCACGAGGCATCCTTATTCTCCTTGTATTATAGTTAAACTAACTCTGGATGTCCTCTCCTTCCTCTGACATGGCTATATACATACATGATGTCTGATAGATAGGGGAGGGAGGTAGCAGTACGACTTCTGTTGATGCACAAACAAGTTCAAGCTATAGCTCTGAACCAAATTTTCGTTTATCATGGGTAAGGACACTATTGCTAACATAATAACCTCTATTCGAAATGCTGACATGAATAGAAAAGAAATGGTTCGAATACCATCTTGGAGGAACGGTAAACAAGACAAGTGTTTGCACATTGGAATGAGCCCTATGAACAAACTAATGAACACATCTCTGATTTCTCTACTATTCACAGAAAGTTAATAACTAAATAACCAAACATCTTAAAAGATAAACTCTTCTTTCTAAAATAATATCCTTTTCTAAAAGCAACAAAAAGGAGGTATGACCTTCTAGTGATGCAGAACAAACTTCCAAACATTTTACTGAATCAGCTGCTCAAAAACTACAAACAAGTATTTACACAAGAACACATATCTTTTATGTCACAGAAAGTCGTTGCAGGCAAAACAAGATGAAAACAAATTATATTTTCATACAAGATCGACAGAAACTAAGCCTAAAACCTAAAAGATTCTACAAGAAAATGGAAAAAAAGATTGAAACTCTGTGAACTTTCACACATGGGCGAACAAACATGCCTTGAGAACCACAAAACGACTACTTGGATCATATAATATAATGGAAACAATAGGACTTACTCAACCACAAGGCTCTTGACAAGGGCAAAATATATTTTCCAGAATTGGTGTTCCTTCAAATGTCCAGGGCAAAGCTTATATCTGAGTTGGGAAATTTCCTTCAAAATGAGAAAAGAATTGACAGTTGAATTTTGATAGGCTTCACAATTATATAGCCCAACCACATTAGGGTTCTATTTGAACAGGTTCGAAATCATTTGTACATGAATACCAAGAAACGAACCTTGACTTTAGACAGCACAAGAACAGCATGTCGCTCCTGCCAATCCGAGAGATTTTGATCACCACAAAGTGCTTCCCCTTCATCTGAACACAAATCCAAGTTGAGAATCAAATCGAGCAATAAACTAAAACAAAGATATCAAAACTGAAATCTCCTCAGCTGTTAAAAAAAAACCTCCAAGAATCCAACAGAACTTAAAAACCTACTGGAATTGAAGGTTATAGAGAAGGAACGTCGAGATACCTTGAAGAGGAAAGTTCTTGAAGGTTTCAATGGTGAAGGACTTAACAAATTCGATCAACCCCTCTGTGACTCCATGGAATTGCTCTTCCTTCTCTCCATCGGATTTCCGCAAGGGAATCGAACTTTCGGTAAACTGGTCGATTTGCCTCAAAAGTCTCCGTCGAAACCAAGAAGACAAGCTCATTTTTCGTAGTTTGATCTGGACCTGCTCCTACTCTTCGCAGCGCCAAATCAAAAAGATAAGAATCCTATGTGAAATAACATCGAAAACCAACTAAAATTTCGCCTTCTGCTGCAAGCTGTATTGGCTTTTAGGGAATTGAAAGCAGAAGAAGATGACAGGAAGATGATGATGGATCATTGTTGGCTAGGGAATTGAACTCGGATTCCGTTGTGTTCTGGCGGAAGGAGCTCCGAATTTCCAAATGTGCTCCTGCGGTAATTATATTATATTCAAAGAATCCTCAACTAAGCTCAAAATTATCGTATTTTACCTCCAGTTCCAAATTTTCATACCTCACGTATAAACGTTCTTGAATTATATTTAAATTGGTTGCAACAAATTCTATTAATGACTTAATTTCATTATAGAGTCATGCAGACTACAATAATTTGTAGATTAAAACAATACAACGTTAACAATATTATTGTAAGTCTATTTTTTTTTAAATAATTAAATATAAAATTTATGAATATGCATCTTTACCAACAAAATTATTTAGTTATTGAGCGAAAATCAATATACTTCTAATGTGAAATTGGTGAGGTTGGTTATAGTACGAGGTGGTCGTAAAGTGTTCTTTCTCTATCATTAGCTCGAATGCGTTTTTCAAAGATTACTATTTTTGAGTGCAGGTTCGGTGATTCATGCCATGTCGGATAAGCAAGATATTGAACAGGAAAATTTGGTCACGAAGATCTTCAAATTTGTCAAGTAATGGTAGGAAAAGTCCATCTCAAGATAGAGAATGCTCTATTCTTTGTTGTATGTCCTCAGTTTCGCTTAACGAGGACCTCAATTTTGGTCTCGACTCTCTCTAACATGATATTTTCTTCTATAGCTCGAGTTTGGCCTAACTCTTGCTAACGAGATACTTTCTCATAAGCTCGAAAATATAGAAACTATCCATTAAAAATGTCTAAGAGGGAAGGGAGAGATGGGGGAGAATCCAATAATAGGAAAGAGTAATCTCTGTCACCGCTAGACTGGGCGTTAGCTTTAGTTGTGAAGGAGAGGACAAAGCAAAACAAAGCAAAAGACAAATGCCCAAAAACAAAAGGCCATTACTGCTTCAATCTGCTGCATGCCGCAGTACAGACATATCTTACACCTCTACCCCACCTGCCAATCCGGACCCTCCATCTATCAGCATTGATTCCAATCAGACGTCTCGAATTTCAGCACCACATGCACCTGAAAATCTTCCAATACAATTTTCATCTCCCCCGCCACCGGGCACTATCTAATCAAACACAGACAATTTTATCCTACTAAACTCAATTAATTAAAATATATTATAATTGTAACGAAAATATTAAAGATCTATGACTTCTAATTTAGCATATAGTTTTAAAGATAATGATCAAAACTGGAATGAAATGGACAATCTTAAAGCATTGTACCTGGTCAGAGTAAAACAAAAAGCAAGACGTGAAGAACGCTAAATGTGAGCTTAGTAACATTTATCAACAAATTCCATTAAAAGCTTTATGAAAATATTTGAGAGATGAACAAATCTAACTAAGAATTCTAAACAGAAGAATTTGTGAGAAAGCAAAAGATCAAAAACTATATTTAAACATCTTATCAATCGAGATATTGGATCAAGAAGTATTTCAAAAAAACTAGTTGTAGAATATGTTTTCGTTTAACGATAATCTTCTCCTCGCAATCTATAGTATAAATATTTGTGAGAATATAACTCTGTATATGTTTATATATGAATTACGAAACAAAAACCACACAAAAACATGGGAGGAGAAGGAAAAAGGAAGATTAAAAATGGAGATGCAGAGCAGTGTACGAGAGAAGCTTCAATGGCGAACTCAATCGTTAATCCGCATCTACAGGAAGATGAAAATTCAGCGCAAGTCAAATACCAAACCTCCAGCGTCATTAATTTACAGAGAGAAAAGACTTCAAGATATCCGCTCAAACCGCACCGATTGACGAAGCTATGTTTCAACTAGTTCGAAATAGGATTCGGCCCGCTCGGAACTTCGTGCGCCGCAGATTCAAATCGACTATCGTCTCTCCGCTGGCCGCCGGATTTCTTGTCCAACGATTGTTGCCGCGGCGGACTGTTGGAATCGCGATCGTTTCTCCTCCCTCGCCCGCCGGACTCCGAGTCCGACCTCTGTTTCCGCGGCGGATTGTTCAAAACATGATTCGTTCCGCTCGTAACCTCGAAAACCGCAGATTCAAGTGGACGATCGTCTCTCGGTCTTCGGCCGCCAGATTCCGACTCCAACCTATGTTTTCGCGGCGGATTGTTCAAGGAATGTGGAATTAGACGTGTCTGCGACTCCGAGGCAGCCATGGAAGGGCTGCCGAGCACGACAGCAGTGAGAAATACAAAGAGAAGAGTAAGAGATGGAATTAAATTACGAGAACTAGAAGAATTTGGCGAACTTGAACTGCTTGCTGTGGCCATGCAAGATCTGAAGAAAATTAGGCCTCTGAAAAAGATTTGAAGGGTTCAAATACCCATGAAAGAAGGAGAGAAGAAAAAAGGGGCAAAGCGAAAAACAGAGAAGATTTGAAATTCGATGCACATTAAATTTGTCTGAGAACCAAAGCTAACTTGACGTGCGGGTGTGAATTAAATGGAAAGGTGCTGAAATTCTGAAATGAACCAAACAATGGTTAATTACCATTAACTCCTTTTCACTCTTTTGGATCATCAGTGGTCCTATTATCATCCCCTCCATTGTCCCTTTCAACTCATAACCTATTTTTCATTTACAATTTCTTCTATATATATGTTTTTTTTAATTAATTTATTATATACTTTTTTCTTATAAATTTTGCAAAATTAACTTTATAACAATAAATTTCATATTTACCATTTTTTTTCTAATGTAGTGATAATAATTTTATTATGGTTGTTATTTTAATATTATATTTTTTTTAAAAATAAATTATGCAGTCGTTAAAACATGTCCATAGTGTCACGGTCGTATTTTTTCAATTGTGTAGTGTTGTGATCTTAACATGCTCACGACAAACTCATTGTCCCTATCTTGTTTATGTCTCGTTTCTCCTCAATGCACACGTTTATACTGTTGTGTTGGATGATGCACCATCATCTTCAATCGCATCATTACATTATTCTATATTGGTCTTCGCATAGCTAAATGGGTGTCACTTAAGGGTCACCACTTTGCTTTATCTCGACGCGAGCATCACAAGCTACTCTATTCATAATAGGATTGTGACATAAGACGAGCTATATTTGCAATATATATATATATATATTTATTTATTTATCATAATAATAACTAAAAAAATGTGTTTAAATTGATAATTGCTAAATGTGGAAATGCAAATTACCTCACCCCATTATAATTTTAATTTTTTAATCCAATTTTGTAATATCCCCAATTTCATAGTTGAATAAAAATATAATATTCATGCTTTTGGAATGTACGACTTACATAAAAAGTATAATTAACATTTATTTATATATTTATAAGGAAAAGAAAAATAACAAATTAAATATATATATAAATATTAAAAAATGGTCGGCCATTTTTTAAAGTAAAAACAAAAAATAAACAAAGGTAAGTCGAGTTCCCTTTGTCGGATGGGAAAAGGAAGAAAAAGGAGCATTTTTAATTTTGAAATAAAGAATCAAATATTAAAAAAAAAGCGTATAATATATATAGAATATGAATTTTCCAGCCATATAAATATTCACATATCATATTAATATTAAATCTCTTTATTCTTTCCCCACTTTGAAATCTGCATATATGCCTATTGACTAATTTTACATTTATAACATTTAATTTCTATATTAAATTCTTAATTAATCTCAAGTTGGACCAATTGAGGCAAGTTAAAAATATATCTTATTTACCACGTGATATACTTTTATTATTATTATTATTATTATTATTATTATTCACACCTGTCTAATCAAATATTAATTATTTTAATTTTAAAATGTAAAAATGAATTAATTTTTAATTATAAAGTCACCAAATTTTTTTAGCGGTCAAAACGCTGCGTTTAATTAGCCAAGGTTGAAAATCATATTTGCCGCGTTTTGCGTGTCGAAACGAACTTTCCACGTCATCATATTGTTTGAAAAACAATAAATATATATTTATACCTTTTTTAGTAATATATCTTGTAAGTATTTTAATTTTAATGCATTTTTTGTTAATTAATTTGTTTTAAAATATTTTTAAATATCTTAAATTACTAAAAGTGTCATGCTAATCATACTTTAATTTATTATTTTTTTTCTAAAAATGGTTAATTATAAGTTAATTTTGTTTAAAAATGTAGCGTGGCATTTCCGTTATTTTTGATGCGATCGAGGGTAGCTACAACTAACTCACAGAACGCAGTCATGCCAACTTTTCGAGCTTCCCATTGAAGCGAAGCCTTCTTATTCTATCCATTTTCCCTCTCCTCTGGTATCATTTAGGGCAAGATTCATCTTCTTCCATGGAGCAGCAATCCTTGATCTACAGCTTTGTTGCGCGCGGTACTGTGATTCTCGCAGAGTACACGGAGTTCACCGGGAATTTCACCACTATAGCCTCGCAGTGCCTCCAGAAGCTTCCCGCCACCAACAACAAGTTCACTTACAATTGCGATGGACATACCTTCAACTATCTCGTCGATGATGGATTCAGTAACTTTCTCCGTCTCATCTTCAATACTTACTTCGATTGCATCCTTTTTCATACGGTTTTCATGGCTTTTGTCTCTTGATTGTTTATTGCTATATCTGAACTACTGTTATGTATGTATGTTTATGCGATTCTTTCTGATTCTTGTCGTCAGTTTTAGTGTGTTTTTGTATCGATATTTGCCTCGGATGCGATTCTTGTCTGCTGTGTTAAAGGCTTTCGCGTTGTTATAGGAAACTACTGTCTTAAGAATCGTTTAGTAATACGCTGTTGAGATCATTAATGGAGGATCCAGTTCTATAACTATCATTCCATTTTGAAAGATTTTATGTATCTAAAAGCATGATCGTGAAAATTCCTTGGTCGATTCTTGAACGAGTTCTTTAAATATTCAACTTGGACATCGTTTTATTAACTGGTTGTGGAGACTTATTTCGGTTTTATTTTTCGAACTTGTTTCTTGAGTTTGTTAATGCGAAATAACTGTTGCAGACGTGATATTCGAATACTCGGTCATCATACTGATGTTTCTAGAGCCTTGAAACTACAACCGCCTCTGTATATGATGACGAAATGGCATACAATACAAGATTATTTTGTTTTGGATGAAACAAGATTGTCTAGTTTTGGAAAAGCATGCAATACAATAAAGTTGTATTATCTAATCATAAAACATATACATCGATATATTTGTGCTTCCACGTGAAAGACTATGCTTCAAATTCTTGAGCGACTGAATTTGGATCCTAAAGACCTCTGTGTTTTCTCATCCCCCTTACTGTTTCTACACTTACATGAGTAAATCTAATCGATTCCATTTCTTTCACTTTGCAGCTTACTGTGTGGTTGCAGTTGATGCTGCTGGCAGACAGATCCCTATTGCATTCCTTGAACGAGTATGTGAGGATTTCGTGAAGAGATATGGAGGTGGGAAGGCCATGACAGCAACTGCCAATAGCCTGAACAAAGAATTTGGGTACGGACCTGGGAATTATTAAATAAATGCTCCCTTATTTCTTATCTAACACTATATATATGTAAGAACGAATGTAGCATTACCAGGATTTTGATTCCAATAACTATAATTTTTATGTAGGTCTAAACTGAAGGAGCATATGCAGTATTGTGTGGAGCACCCCGAGGAGATCAGTAAGCTTGCCAAAGTGAAAGCACAGGTTTCTGAAGTCAAAGGAGTAATGATGGAGAACATTGAGAAGGTAAAAGAAATTTTGTTGTCTACCGCCTACTACCTACGGCCATTGCATTCCTCCTTTCCTTTCGATCTCCAAATTTAGGGAAATGCCTTCCTCTGTTCTTGTAGCATTTTATCTGATTTAATTTTCGATTGTATTTTATGTTGATGGATATGCAAATATTGTGACTACTTCCTAATTGTTCTTTTAACAGGTTCTTGATCGTGGAGAGAAGATTGAGCTTCTGGTGGATAAGACAGAAAACCTTCGATCTCAGGTCACTGTCAGATCCTTTTGCTTGTCCCAGCTAAATTATGATTGGTGATCTAGAAATGATACATTATTCTGTATGATGCATGAGTATAGATGTATGAATTAGAGGAATTTAGTTCATGAATAGCATTTAAATATAGCATATTTGTTTGCCTCAACACTCTGCTAGTTGTGGAAAAATTGAATCTGTTACTATGCTATGTATTTCAAGAAAAGGGGCATTGAATTCAAAACGTGTGAGTGGGCACCAACATCATAAAGCATTTGAGTTTTATTTTTCTTTTAATCTTTTGGCTTATTCGTGTCGGAGTATCATGCTGGATGTAGCTATGGGGTTGGTTCTGTAATTCCGATGGATTATTGACATTGTGGGGGTTTACATTCTCCCTCTTTAACATAATTCATTGTCTTAAAAACAGTGAATTACGTTTTCGAAAGAGGAAATACACAATCTTACCATGAATTGACACAATTTTATTAAACGCAGGCACAAGATTTTAGGCAGCAAGGAACCAAAATGAGGAGAAAGATGTGGTATCAGAACATGAAGATAAAGCTGATAGTTCTTGCGATCGTAATTGCGTTGATTCTGATAATCATTTTGTCCGTCTGTGGGGGCTTCAAATGTTGATGAATCCTCCCCCTTGCAGCATTAGGATGTTGGTGATGGTATCAGGCTTACTCGGACAGTTTCATACGTTGCTTGTTTATTGTACAGATCTTTCGTTTCCATGTTTCTCTTATCCATACATACCTAAGGACTCTGCTTTGTATAGGTTGTGCTGTGTGGTTATATTCTTTTGACATTCTGAAAGGGAAGTAGATCATTTGTTTGCTAAATAATAATAAACACGTGGTTGTGAATAACACATGGTTTAGGCACATTTTTTTTGGTTCAATTTCATGCGAGATTTGACAGCCTCATCCATGCATTTTCTGAAATGTAAGGGATGCAAAGGGTTGTTTACTGTGTCCTGACTCGACTACTGACTAAGTTCTTACCTAATTGTGATAAACCTTGTCGAGTCGACGCTGCAACTGGTCCCGGTATTTGTTGTAGTACGTAAATCCAACGACTAGCTAAGCCATGCCCATATAATATAGGTAGCTTTTGTGGCAACGACACCGCTGGACCACGGCTCAGGAAAAGGATCTTTTATTGCCCATGCCCTACCTATGCTTCTCCCCGAGATGAATAGGTTCAAGACCAACATTCATGCCTGTTGGATTTTACAAAACTTATCGTCCCACCCACAGAAGGTAACGAATCATTTGATTGGTGTTTTTTTCTTGTCAGCATGTTGGTGCAAGGCCATAAGTCCATTAGAAAGCCTAAATTTCTGTAATACAAAGAATTTTACTTTACAAAGTTTAACCTTTGAACTTCAAAATTACTCTAAAAAAATGAAATTGAGGAACTTTTTTCATAAAAATAGAAGACAAATTTAGAAGGTGGTTGGTTGTAAAAAATTGGAAGTGTACATAACTTTCATTTCGAATCAATCAATAATATTAACATAATTTACTATGTCACACACAAATATATTAATTCCTAATCAAATTAACTTTAAAATAAAAGTTTCTTGAATATAATAGAATGTAATCTTTTTTTTTTCTTAGCATAATTTAGAATGTAATCTATGCATCTAAAAACTTCGCCATAATTCAGAAGCCACCCCCTCCTAAGATAAGCTTAAACACATATGAGCATTACATCTTCAAATGCTTATTTCCATGTTGTCTATGAGCCTGACTTTCCCAAACCAGGCAGCAACCAACATCACAACTGGACTCTTTATCTCCTCCACCACCTCCAAACTCTCTTGTTCCACAATCTGCTCCCAACAACAACAACAACAACCATATGAAACAATCTCTCACTGAACTTGCTTTGTTGTTTCAAGTTTCAAGGTGTTTTTGAAAAATAACGCTATCATTTTTGCAGTTAATAACGGTTGAAGTAACGTTAAACTCGACTAAATATAGGCTCATGTCTGAAAGAGTTCCTAATTTAAGTCATGGAGGGCTCACCTCAGCATAATCAAGTCGCCCACCGGCTTCTTCTATTTCTTCCACAACCAAGTTCTTTAATCTCTTGCAATTAAGTTCACCTCTTTCTGCTGCAGATTTTGCTTTTGACAACGACCTGTTTATAGACAATGCCTATGGACAGAACCCAATTACTCATTCTATCATTCATAAATGACACAAAGCCAATATGTAGACACTGTAATGGAGAAAACCTTTTGTCTTTCTTCAGGTGAGAGCCTCACATTGCGAGAACTCATTGCAAGACCATCGGCGTCGCGCATGATTTCCGACCCCACAATGTTTATAGAAAAATCAAGATCTCGAACCTACAAAAGAGCTGAAGTCATGAGAAATATCATCATCATTCATCAGTGGTAATAAACCCAATAACTGCTGAAATCTAGAACAAACGATTATAAGCCAAGAAGTTAAGAGAAACATATAACATCCAAGAGGCTGACTGCCCAACCCAAATTTTTGAACTATCAAGATCAGAACTTAATGAACTTCAAGGGTCATGAATTCAAGCCATACCCTATAGGCTATATTGCTAGCAAACAGAACAAACCATCAGTTCTGAGCTTGAATTAGTGTCAAATCGACCCTCCTAAGTGCTTTTCTTGCACATAATTGAGAACTTAAGCTACTAGTTCATCAATGGGATTGATCATTATGCCTTTAAAACAAGTTTAACATTTGCAGATAGTCTCACAAACAGCGGAGATTTAGCACTCTCTGTCAAGATGAATGCAAAGAAAGTTCATAAATCTAACAATTGAGCAATGAAATTCAGATGACAAATAATGAATTATGTCAAAATCAAACCATTGACCTTCTTCAATCCCATAAAGAAACAAACGAAAGTAAAGACTCACCATCCGGCGTATAACCCGCCATTGCTGATAATCCTTCTTGCCAAACACTGCAACATCAGGCTCCACAATATTAAACAACTTGGTAACAATGGTCGCAACTCCTCTAAAGAAAACAGGTCTACTTCTCCCACACATCCCCTTCTCCAATCGCTCGACCCTCACCCATGTCTCATGCTCTGAACCAGACTCCTCCAGGCAAGAATCCGCCGCCCTTCCACCAGAACCGCCGCCATTTGCGCCACGATCCAAATCCGATTCGACTCCATAGTCGTAGAGATTGTGAGGATGGAAAACAACATCGATTCCTCCAGGAACCGCCATGAGCTTCCGAATGTCGCCGTCGAAATCTGAAGGATAGGTGGACAAGTCCTCGGAAGGGGCAAATTGGGCAGGGTTTACGTAGATTGAGACCACGACGAGTTGAGCATGCTTGTGAGCTTCTTGGACTAGAGAGAGATGGCCGTCGTGAAGAAATCCCATGGTGGGGACGAGGGAAATGGTTTTCCCTTGGGATCTCATGCTCCTCGTCCATGTCCTCATCTGGTTCTTGTCTGTAATTATCATCGGCTTCTCCTTCCCCGCCATAATAGATTGGAACGCAATTTCAGAGTGATTCGAACTGGTCGATTAAAATCAAGGTTTTCTGTGTGAACGAATTTGGAGGGAGATCCAAATCGATATCCGAATCCATGACGCCGAGGCCACGTATGCTTCAAGCGGTTTAAAAGGTTGGTCTGAATGAATATTTTTAATAGCCTCTTTTTTAAACCTATGATTCTTAGAATTTATTCACTCTTTCTAAAGGATATTTTGTACTTTTATATATATATATATATATATATATCTTATTAGTAATATATAATAACTTTATTTCTTTATTTCGATGTTTTATTGATTTAATAATGTATCTTTAATACTTGTATTAATTTATTCATGTATCTCAGGTGTATTCTTTTTTTACTTAGTTGTCTAATACAAAATTAAAAATTCAATTTAAAAACTATTTAATAAAATTTAAATATTTATTGACCTATTACACATTTTACAAAGTTTTAAAACTAACTCTCAACTTAATAATACCTATAATACCTATATTTTGAATTATATTATACTTTACCTATATTTTAAATTATATTATATTTTATTCGAAAAGGTCACTTTTAATATTTCTTAAATTTCTTGAGACTTGATATATTCATCACATCAAATTCCCACAATTCATTCATTCTTTCGAAGTCATTAGATCATTTTTCTTGGAAATCTCCTATCCTCTTCCATTCCGTCCCAAAAAGTGACCGAGACCAATTTATTCACGTTTTCATTCATTTGGAATCTAGACTCTTCTAAATCATTTTTATTTACTTTTTTTTTTCCCTCTTTTTTTTTTCTTCGAAAGGCACAAAATAAATAAGATTAATTTTTCGGAAGGGTGTAATCGAAGAAATAATAGAAATGAACTAAGTAGAAAAGAATACAATAATAATAGCAAAAAGATGCTAGGTACGGGAAAACGTATGGGTAAAAAAAAAACAAATTACACTGAATGAACCGAACTGACTGCTCTTATAAAGCTAAATGCAAAACATAAACAAAAACAACCTTGCCCACCACATTACCACAGGCAAAAGAAGAAATTACTGCTCAACAACGCTCTAAGAAGCCAAATTTCCACGCTATTAAAAACATTATATTCAGATAAAAAGCATCTTACTGGCCAAGGCAAAGCATTTAGCTCAAGTAAAAAAAACGAATAACTTTTTAACTAAGCCTGGTTTCTACCGACACCACCGCCCCTTGTTCGTCCACCCATCCGCCCCCGACCTCGAACGTAACCCCTACCCCCTCTGCCTCTGTCATAGCCAGATCCTGAAAGGAATGCAATTGATTCAAACTTAACTCGATCCATACTAACCACATCATTGTTTCATCTCTCTGTTCTAAGAAATCTTAAAAGTAAAGATCACAAGAGCTTAACAATAATTTGGTGGCACCAAACATCAACGAAGTCAGCAAAATGACAGTTGCCTGGCCTCGCTAATCAACAAACGATTCTGAAAAGAAAAAGAAAGTTGTGAAAGAAACTTACCACGATATGCCCAACCTCTGCCTCGCCCACCTCCTCTACCCCAGTTTGAGTACCCACCATTATCTATGTTGACAACAAAATAGAAACTATATATTAGGCTGTACTCAAGGATTAGCTTGAATGAAAATGAAAGAGGAAAACATATTCACCTTGATAGTTGTCGCCAGATCCACCTTGGTAGCCGTTACCAGACCCGCCTTGGTAGTTGCCAGATCCGCCTTGGTAGTTGCCATATCCACCCTGGTAGTTTCCATATCCACCCTGGTAGTTGCCATATCCTCCTTGGTAGTTTCCATATCCACCTCTGCCCCAACCACGTCCCCTCCCTCTACCACGACCTCGGCTTTGGCCATATGGATCTGCTATATGTGCAGGAATGTCTCAGAGTTCAAGTATGAGAGAACCATAATCCAACAGTTAATAGTTCAGTCTCCATTCAACATTGTTTATAGATTGTCCAGGCACAGACTTGACCTTCCCAATGAATTAGAATCGATTGGGTGTGGCCAATCTCGGGTGGAGATTTGTGTGGTTTGTGCTTATTGTATGAAACTACGTTATTCTCCAGTAACATCAACTGATTCCTTTCCTACAGATTCCCACCCAGTATCTCAAACCTTCAACCAACATCTAGTCCTGCCCTAACATCCCAAAGCCCAAATTCACTGGGATCAACCCCCCCCCCGGGGGGTTTGGGCGCCTGTTTTTAAGGGAAGGTTGGTAATGAGATACTGGAAGCTCAAGAAGATTTAACCTTAAATATTTGATTTCTTTACTTACGAAATGGCGTATGGTGGATCCCAAGAATTCTAAATTCTCTTGATTCTGTTTCCATGCCTTTTTTTTATGTATTGTTGCTGCACTATGTAGGGTGGAAGATATAACATTTTCACAAATAAACAATAAATCGTTTTCAGATTGAACTATCACCTTCATTAATAGCATTGTAATAAGGACGAGACTGTCTTGGCTGTTGCTGTTGCTGTTGCTGTTGCAGATTATATTGTTGCTTTGGCTGTTCCACAACATGTGGAGCTTGGTACCTACAAATAATAACATTTTTTATTCTTAAACACTCGTAAAGAAACTTCAGCACAAAAAATGGAAAGCAGTACATTAAGGACTAGATTATCTTACCCAGGAGCGTTTTTATTTAGCTCCCGATTTGATAAGGTAATTGATATCATTGAGACATGGCGAGTCATCTCCACACTGCAGATATCTCAGAGATTATTTGTTAAACATCTGCAGAACAGTACGATAAAGCTACATACTCGCAGCAATAAGAAAATCTGCAATTGCAAACTAAAGAGTACGAAGCCACACAACGCAAAGTTGTGCATACAAGCATAAAGAAACCAACCCACAGGAAGTGCATAGGTCATTATTAGGCAATTAACAGAGAATCCTAGATATTAAAAAACTTACGGTATAAGACCTTCTTCAATAGGTTCCCATACATCAGTTATGCTCACTGAGCTGATGGAAGTTTCTTGATGCAATCGTGGAGTTCGCTTCTGTTAGAGGATGAAACTGGCCTGCTGAGTATAAAATATTAAACATGCACAGTTGCAGAACGTAAAGAACTCAAACCTTCAAAATTTCTGCAATGGCAACACCTTTACTGATTGCCTGTCCCATGGCTTTCAAGACTATCTCTCTAACACGTTTGTCCTGGATGAGTGAAAAATGTGATATATTAAACCAAAACATAAAAGGTACATTCTCACTTGAGCAACACGCTTAGAAATATGTCTGAATAAACAATTAAATATAGCTAAGCTTTGCAATCCAAGTCTAGCCTGAATAAAAAAAATAGCAATTGAAATCATCAACTAATTGCACGTATAACAATGGAACATTAAACTTGATCCGATGAATAACATTAATAATTAAATTCTTCTAATAAAAAATTAGAAATATACAAATTGAAAAAAATCTATGATCCAAAAAATCAAGCCAATATAATAGAGAAACACCAAACTCCATGATATTACATTGTATAACATGAGCTGTAGTGTATGTGATTCTTTTTATAAGAAAAACAATAACGTAATGTATCTTGACGGTCAATTTACACATTGAAAAAATGTATACAACCGGAAGAAACCTGAGCCAAAAATCACGTCAAGTTAATACAGAAACACCTAGCTCCACATGATCGATGACTTAACATAATAACTCGATTTGAGAATACAGTATAAAGCATAGATTCAACTGTATCTTTTCTTCTTATAAGAAAATAATGCCGAAACTACAAATTCACGAAAAATTAGAAGAAAAAACTATAAGGACTGTAGATAATCAAACATAACTGATGACATCTAACGAGCTATCGCAGATTACGATGTACCATAACTCGTGCATTAAACTAACAGACACTTTCACAGTCAATGCAAATTACGGCAAAGCGTCAGCCAGCGAGCAAACATCCCTCAGAAGTCACAAGTAGAAGAAACGAAATCAATACACCAGCAATATACCAACTCAACAAATGCCGACTAACATTACAAAAAGAAAATGCAAAAACTAATAGAAACCAAGAAAATATCCTAAAACTTGACTAATACGTCTCATGTATCCACAATCCACACTCAGAAACCTAACCTCATAAGACAGATTCAGCATTACGAAAAATCAGTAGAAAGAATAAAACAAAGATACTCCAACAAAAGACGAAATGAAATACAATAGATAATGAGAATCAATCAAAGAAACAGTGATATGGTACCTGCAGTAGGGTGGAAGCATAAGTGATGTAGTTTCGGATAGCGCCTTGGCTGGTGATGCGGATTTCATTTTCGTTTATCGGAGATTCAGGCTTAGGTTTCTCGACCTTCTGGTATCTATCCATGGCAGTGCTTCAGCAAGGCGGGAAGCGAAAGAGGGAAGAAGATGAAGAAATCAGGAACCCTAACGGGCAAGGGGAGAAAGCTTGAGTGTGAGTGTCTGTGTATGGTTTTGAGCTGGAAGAAAGAAATGGGGGAAAGGAGGCTAAAACCCCTGAATTTTTCTCACTTTCCTTTTAAACTACAGACGAAATCGGTTCGCCAGGTTCCACAATTTCCTTTCTTTTTTTTTTGGTGCAACATTATTTGCAAATTTGGCGCGTAAACTGCACCGACGGTTTAGATTTTACTTATTTTTTCAACCATTAGATTGTGGGCCTCAAATTATTTGAATAATTAATCATTAATAATTTATTTTAAAATTACTAGATGAAAATTATTTTTCATTAATACATTTAAATTAAAAAAAAAAATCAAAATATCTTTACTGTCCGTATACGAACCAAAACTATTATAGTTATTACCCTTACTTATCATTATCAGTTTCACAATTTTAAAACGCGGCTAGGGAGAAATTTCCACCCCTATAAACGAATGTTTTGTTTTCCTCTTCCACTACTGATGTGAGATCTCACTATCCACCCCTTGAGGGCCAGCATCCTCACTGGCACATTGCCTAGTATCCGACTCTGATAGCATTTGTAATCGTCCTAAGCTCACCCGTAGCAGATATTGTTCACTTTGACTCATTACATATCGTTGTTAGCCTCACAATTTTAAAACACGTCTACTAAAAAGAAGTTTTCACACACCTATAAGAAATGTTTTGTTCCTATTTTCGATTGACATGGAATCTCACACAAATATCTCCGACCGAGGATAGCATTGATGAATATCGCTTCCCAATGGTTTCTGTGAGTTGCTGGCTTCTTTTGAAGCCAGTATGATGTGATTTAAAAAAGATGCCAAAATGGTTCTTTGATTCCTCCCAAGTAAAGCAAGTTTAGTCTTTCTCTCACAAATTTTCAGAAAAGAAGAAATGCCAAAATTGCTTGAACTCAAAAGAAAAGAATGAAACATCTAAATGAGTGATACTTGTCCTAAGATGCCTATTTTGATCTCAATCTCGACATGCGAAAACCCGAAAAGATTCACGTAATGAAAAGGGAAGGCAAATGTGAAGCTCAGTTATCCTAAGATGCCTGTAATGATCTCAATCTCAACCTGCGAAAACCTGAAAAGTTTCTCGTAGCGAAAAGGGTAGGCAGATGTGAAGCTCAGTTGTCCTAAGATGCCTGTTATGATCTCAATCTCGACCTGCGAAAACCCGAAAAGTTTCACATAGCGAAAAGGGAAGGCAGATGTGAAGCTCAGTTGTCCTAAGATGCCTGTTATGATCTTAATCTCGACCTGCAAAAACCCGAAAAATTTCACGTAGCGAAAAGGGAAGGCAGATGTGAAGCTCAGTTGTCCTAAGATGCCTGTTATGATCTCAATCTCGACCTGCGAAAACCCGAAAAGTTTCACGTAGCGAAAAGGGAAGGCAGATGTGAAGCTCAGTTGTCCTAAGATGCCTGTTATGATCTCAATCTCGACCTGCGAAAACCCGAAAAGTTTCACGTAGCGAAAAGGAAAGGCAGATGCGAGGCTCAGTTACCCTCTTACACTAAAAACTTGTTAGATGATGGTTTGAATTACATTCAAAATGTTTACTTCAGATGCATGTTCTTTCAGATACTTCAAAAAAAATTTACATAAAAATCCTCTGACAATTCACAGATTGCAAGTAGATCAAACAGTTGATAATCTGTCTTCCTCTTCCTTCACAGCTCAAGCACAACAACTGTCCATTTCAAGGTAGAGAAGGGAATTCAGTCAGTTCCTCATGCTTTTGTTTCATAATAATTTTCATATAAGTCAGTTTTAGAGCCTTACATTCAGAATCTGTAGTGATCCAGCTTCCTTTTCTTGGACAACAGTGATTGATTTCTTCAATGGCAGTGGAATTAAGGGTAATGGAACAGTTCTTGAAGGAGGAAACTCGCGATACCGATGAGTAGGTTGAGGAAACGGAGGAGCGTCTTTCAGCTTCCCATCTGAAACTGACCTTGCGGGAGTCGTTGCTCGCTTGATCATCGTCCCGGCCAGGAGCTTCTCGGTTTCGTGTTCGTGATACCTGAAAGAATTTGCATAATTTTGAGCCATTCAGTAATGTGTATAGCTTTCAAATACAGAAAACTTATTGACTGTGAAATAAGACTGTATAAACCATCAGAAAGCAAAACATAGTTATGCTAGTGTTCTTGTTTTTTTCATGTTCAGCATGGATACAAATCACAGTCACCATTAATTATTGATTTAGTAACATAGAAAAAACCTATAAGAAAATAAAATATGTTGAGACCCATGAGTTCAAGTTTTGGGTTTTGTAACCGTCCAAACCTACTACTAGCAGATATTGTCCTCTTTTGAGCTTTCCTTTCGGGTTTCCTGTCAAGTTTTTAAAACACGACTGCTAGGGAGAGATTTCCACACCAGAACTTCCCCTCAAAGTTTTTAAAACGCATCTGCTAGGGAGAGATTTTCAAACGAGTGCTTCCCCTCAAGGTTTTTAAAACGCGTCTACTAGGGAGAGATTCCCACACCAGGGCTTCCTCTCAAGGTTTTTAAAACGCGTCTGTTAGGGAGAGGTTTCCACACCCTTATAAAGAATGCTTTGGTTCTCCTCCCAACCGAGGTGGGATCTCAAAAGTTCGGTAGCAATTTAAAATTATATCATAGCTAGAGCCATAAGCTCAAATCCCTGCAATATCACTTCCTCTCGACCAAAGCTAGTATAGTTCACGTTTTCGATTCTTCGAATCATGCTAATCCCCAAGTCCAAACTTAACAAGAGTGTCGAGAATAGTATCTTAACTTATGAGCTTAAGCTTGTGGTAGTTCAAGAGGCAAATGATCTAATCCAATATCCAAACAAGGGCAGGTTATTAAGAAGTTAAGAAATCACCTTGTCAGTGATGAACTTTCCTCCTTTTTTTGATTTTGAAGCCACAGCCCATCTCAAAAGCTCCTTCATTCTTGATTTGGCTTTGGTTTTAGTCTCCCCATTGGAGATAACTTCTTTTTTGCTGCATTGCTCTACTAAAGTGGTATCAGTGATTGGCAAGACTTTGGTGCCTGCATGAACAGAAGGAGAATCTGCCATTTGACCAATCTCTCTCATTCCCTTAGCAATATCTTCGTTTATCATCTTTTGGATCCAATATTGTTGCATGTTATCAAAGTCCTCAGTTCTTGGACTAGACACCACTATCTCCTTTGATCTAGCAGATTCAAGTTAAACATTCATGACTCTCAAGACAAATCACTACCACTTAGACATTTTATCAAACAGGTAGTGTGCAGTTTTTCTCTTACCCCAACTTGCTCCCTTCTTGGTGGAATGTGAAGTCCTATGCCCATCTTTTTCGTTAGTTTCCTTGAAAACCCATTGAAGAAGTTGCTGCAATGCATCAAAACAACAAATAATCCATTAAGATTTAACAGAAAAAACAGAGAGAAAAGCCATCATTTTTAGGAACTTCTACAGAGCAAAGGTGTTTGAAAGTGGTACCTGCATGGGTGTGATTGGTAGGAGGAGGTTCCTTTAAAAGGGGTTTTGCACATGTCGAAGAAAGGTGACAAACTTTGGGTCAAAAGGGAAAGGGCTTAGAGATCTGGCTGTGCTGTCCCTTTGCTGAAGATTCCCTGTGTTCACTGAGAAAGGCTGTGAGGGAAAATGAATACAGAGAGAAATTTTTGGAATGAGAATCTAAGGAAGATGCTGAAGATAAGCAAGCAATGAGTGTAAGAGAGGTGGCATGTGATCTGAGTAATTTATAAACAACACAAGATGCCAAAATAAAATATTAAAACATAAACACATTGTGCAAACTCATTAAGAGACAAATATTTTGCGACGGTTTTTTGAATAATTTTTTTCATTTTGAGATCACTGCATAGCTTGGCCCATGTGACCCTTGCTTGAGCCCTACACTTGGATGAATGTGGATGGGTCCCATGATAAGGGCCTACGAGTGCATTGACCTGATTGGTTCATAATTAGGGATGCAACGTCCGTTCTTAATAGGGCGGAAACACTCCATTCAGGTAGGGAATGAGCGAGGGAGAGGGTAGAAAAAATCCACCCAACGGGGACGAGGAACTCATTCCCCATCTCGTTTTCTGAACTTTTGTGTTTTTAACCGAACTTCTGTGTTTTTAACAAATAAAAAGTGAATGCAACTTTAGACTTATATGGTAAGAGTAGTTTTTACAAAATGACAATTTAATGATGTTAGGTCGCTATCACATTATAGTTTGCTATAATAAATGTTTGAATGGACAACCAAATGCTGAAAAGACGACCAACTTTTGTCGTTCTTTTTCACTTACGTGTCACTTTTTCGTTCATTGTTTTGGAAGTTGTGGTAGGCATTAGGTGTGTAAAAATATTTTTAGTACTCTCAAAGCACCTAATCCACATGTGTTACACAAGCCCATTAGTGGATCAAATTGTTATTTCAAGGTATTTTGGGGGCAATTTGGTATTTTCACATCAACTACTTGACCTCTTGATCGTGAATATATCTTTAACTAGTTTAAGTTTGCTTTTGTTGGCTCGAAAATAAAGAGTATTGAATATTGGAGAAGAGATAAGAATAAAACGAATTACATAAGTAATAATAAATTGATTGCTCTTCAGCTAAATGCAAAAACATGAACCAAAAAACAACCTTGCCCCACAAATACAATGCTGCATTCCCACATTATCTATAAAGAAAAATACGCTAACACCTAATAACGCTGGAAATTGTGAAAACCGAATTCCAAGCTATCAACAACAAATATGTGATAGTTCATCCCACTGGCCAAGGCAAGCATTTAGCTCAAGTAAGAGGCACGAAGAACAAACGAATATGTTTCGACTAAACCTGGTTTCCACCACTGCCCCTTGCCCGACCGCCCATTCGCCCCCGTCCACGGCCATAACCTCTACCCCCTACTCCTCTGCCTCTTTCGTATCCAGCTCCTGCAGGAAGAAAATAATCGCTTGAAACGCCTTGTTCCCATGAGCATTTCGCAAACATTATAGAGCTACATACACCTTCATTACTGGCTATGATTTTGAAGAAAACTTAACAAGTCACCGCAGTGCAATAATTTTCAAAACATTCCTACAGACAACTCAAGGACAGATTTGGCTTGTATTTTTGCAATGTGCGGAGAAATTAGAGAAAGAAACTTACCGCGATAAGCCCAGCCGCCTCTACTCCGCCCACCTCCTCTTCCCCAATTCGAATATCCACCTTGATAGTTCCCATTATCTATGATGAATAAAACTCACAAAATTTAAAAATCCTACTCCAGAACAGTATGAAGGCTATTGCAATCCAGTAAACACTTTAGAACATGCTTCAATCTAAACTATCTGATAATTCCATATTCACCTTGATAATATCCAGATCCACCATGGTAGTTGTCAGATCCACCTTGGTACTGGCCGTAACCACCTTGGTAGTGGCCATATCCACCTTGGTAGTTGCCGTATCCACCTTGGTAGTTTCCATATCCACCTCTTCCCCAACCGCGCCCTCTCCCTCTACCACGTCCTCTCCCTTGGCCATATGGATCTGCAAAAATGCCAAAAATATGTAAAAATCTATACAAGGTAGCGTACGATCCAATGGTAAAATGTCGAAATCACCTTCATTAACAGCATTGTGATAAATGCGATGTTGTCTGGGTGGTGGTTGTTGTTGTTGTTGTTGTTGAGGAGGCTGCTGTTGATTGTTATATTGTTGCTTTGGCTGTTCCACAAAGTATGGAGCTTGATACCTACAAACAAAAGTTATTTCATAATCATGCATGAAGAAACAACATGAAATATGTAAGAAAAGTAGCTAAAATCCCACATTTTATACCAAATTGCAGAATCAGCAAAAATACAGCAACTTACCCTGGAGAACTTTTATTTAGCTCTCGATTGGACAATGTAATTGAAATCATCGAGACATGACGAGTCATCTCCACCCTGCGTGACATGTTAGAAGTTATTTTGTGCACGTCTAAAGGAGTAAGCTACATAGTACAAACCCATAGAACATGCAACAAAGTAGTGCGACGCATATAGACTGAGTGCAAATCAACTAAGACACAAACAGGTTCTCAATTCTTTGTTATACAATTAAATCTGAAGGCAAAGATTAAGAAAACTTACGGTACAAGACCCTCTTCAATCGGTTCCCATACATCAGTTATGCTAACTGAACTGATGGCTATTAGTTGATGCAACCGCGGTATTCTCTTCTGTTTTGGGAATACGCAAAGCTAATCAATTACGAGCTACACAACATTTGAACTCAAACGCACGCATATTCTAGGGAAATAAACCTTTATAATTTCTGAAATAGCCACTGCTTTACTGATTGCCTGTCCCATTGCTTTTAAGACGATCTCTCTGACACGTTTTTCCTGAATAAGTTCCAAGAACAGCAATATTCAATGTGATTCAATATTTTGTCATCATTCGTGACTAAACTATAAGTGATAATTAATGAAGTTCTTCCCAATACCTAGAAGAATACACGAATTAACATATCGATAAAATTACACAGGCAACCCCAGAAACATCGAATAATCGAGAACTAAGAACAAAATCCCTAGCAGCCCGAATCGATTGACGCACAGACAGTTCCAAATTGAAAAAAACGAACCGAATCCTACAGAACGGACACAGCATTGCCACACACACACAAAATAGGGAGGAAAAAAAAAAAAAAAAAGGAATCAGCAAGCGGACATTGTGAAATGCAATCAGATGATGGGAGTAAAGAGTAGAGGAGATTGAATGGGAAGAGGAAATACCTGGAGCAGTGTAGAGGCATATGTGATGTAGTTTCGAATGGCGCCTTGAGTAGTGATTCGGATCTCATTTTCGTTAATAGGTAATTCAGGTTTGGGCTTCTCGACCTTCTGGTACCTATCCATGGCGTCGTGCTGGCGGGGAAGCGATAGATGGAGGAAGACGATGAGAGATAATCAGAAACCCTAGCGCGCCACAGAGGAGTTGCTAACTGTATCTTTGGAGAAGAGACTAAACCCTCTGAAATGAAGGTTTTCCTTTCTTTATCAAATGTTTCAAAGTACGGACTTTTAACGTGATTTCGCTTTTTTTTTTTTTTTTTTTGTTAAATTAATAATTATAAAAAAAAA